>NW_027596166.1:602500-755903 GCF_964194155.1 Cetorhinus maximus | reverse complement strand
CACCAATCTCAACATTGAAAAACTCCAACAATTTCAACAACAACCTCAACAATGATAAACCAACAAAAAATTTCATCAACAAACTCAACATTGATAATCACCAACAAATTCAACAACAACCTCAACTTTGAAAAACACCAACAAATTCAACAACCTCAACATTGAAAAACACCAACAAATTCAACCCACAACCTCAACATTGAAAATCACCATAAAATTCATCAACAACATCAACATTCAAAACCACCAACAAATTCAACAGAAACCTCAACAATGAAAAACACCGAAATATTCAACAACAACATTAACATTGAAAATCACCAACAAATTCAACAAAAACCTCAACAATGAAAAACACCAAAATATTCATCAACAACCTCAACATTCAAAAACACCAACAACTTCAACAAAAACCTCAACAATTAAAAACACCATAAAATTCAACAACAACGTCAACTTTGAAAAATACCAACAAATTCAACAACCTCAACATTTAAAAACACCAACAAATTAAACAACAACCTCAACATTGAAAAACACCAAAAAATTCAATAACAACCTCAACAATGAAAAAAACCACAAAATTCAACAAAAAACTCAACAGTGAAAACACCAACAAATTCAAAAACCTCAACATGGAAAATGATCAACAAATTCAACATAAACCTCAACAATGAAAAACACCAAAATATTCATCAACAACCTCAACATTCAAAAACACCAAAAAATTCAACAAAAACCTCAACAATGAAAAACACCAAAAAATTGAACAACAATGTCAACTTTGAAAAACACCAACAACTTCAACAATCTCAACATTGAAAATCACCAACAAATTCAACAACAACCTCAGCAATGAAAAACATCAAAAAATTCAACAAGAACCTCAACTTTGAAAATCACCAAAAAATTCAACAACAACGTCAACTTTGAAAAACACCAGCAACTTCAACAAGCTCAGCATTGAAAAACACCAACAAATTCAACCACAACCTCAATTTGAAAAATACAAAAAAGATCTAAAAAACCATTGATAACACCAATAAATTCAACAATCTCAACATTGAAAATCACTAACAAATTCAACAACAACCTCAGCAATGAAAAACATCAAAAAATTCAACAACAACCTCAACTTTGAAATACACCAAAAAATTCAACAACCTCAACATTGAGAAACAGCAACAAATTCAACTGTAACCTCAACTTTGAAAAATACAAAAAGTTTCAAATTAAAAAATTGAATACACCAATAAATTCAACAACAATCTCAACATTGATAATCACCAACAAATTCAACAAAAACCTCAACAATGAAAAACACCAAAAAATTCATCAACAACCTCAACATTCAAAAACACCAACAAAATCAACAAAAACCTCAACAATGAATAACACCAAAAAATTCATCAACAACCTCAACATTTAAAAACACCAAAAAATTCAACAAAAACCTCAACAATGAAAAACACCAAAAAATTCAACAATAACCTCAACTTTGAAAAACACCAACAACTTCAACAACCTTAACATTGATAAACACCAACAAATTCAACTGCTACCTCAACTTTGAAAAATACAAAAAAGATCAAAAAAAAAACCATTGATCAAACCAAACATCAAATATTCAGCACAAACCTCAATTTGAACAACGCCAACAGATTTAACAACCTCAACATTCAAATACACCAACAAATTCAACAACAAACTCAGCTTTGAAAAACACCAACAAATTCAGCAACCTCAACATTGAAAAACACCAACAAATTCAACAACAACCTCAACTTTTAAAAATACAAAAAGGTTCAACAAATAAAAATTGATAACAACAACAAATTCAAGAACAACCTCAATCTTGAAAATCACCAACAAATTTAACAACAACCTCAACAATGAAAAACATCAAAAATTCAACAACAACAACCACAACAATGAAAAACACCAAACAATTCAACAACAACCTCAATATTCAAAAACACCAACAAATTCAACAAAAACCTCAACAATGAAAAACACCAAAAAATTCATCAACAACTTCAACATTCAAAAACACCAACAACTTCAACAAAAACCTCAACAATTAAAAACACCATAAAATTCAACAACAACGTCAACTTTGAAAAATACCAACAAATTCAACAACCTCAACATTTAAAAACACCAACAAATTAAACAACAACCTCAACATTGAAAAACACCAAAAAATTCAATAACAAGCTCAACAATGAAAAACACAAAAAAATTCAACAAAAAACTCAACAGTGAAAAACACCAACAAATTCAAAAACCTCAACATGGAAAAAGACCAACAAATTCAACAACAAGTCAACACTGAAAATCACCTAAAAATTCAACAACAACCTCAAGAATGAAAAACACCAAAAAATTCAACAACAAACTCAACATTGATAATCACCAACAAATTCAACAACAACCTCAACTTTGAAAAACACCAACAAATTCAACAACCTCAACATTGAAAAACACCAACAGATTCAACAACAACCTCAACATTGAAAATCACCATAAAATGCATCAACAACATCAACATTGAAAAACACCAACAAATTCAACAGAAACCTCAACAATGAAAAACACCGAAAAATTCAACAACAACCTCAACATTGAAAATCACCAACAAATTCAACAAAAACCTCAACAATGAAAAACACCAAAATATTCATCAACAACCTCAACATTCAAAAACACCAAAAAATTCAACAAAGACCTCAACAATGAAAAACACCAAAAAATTCAACAACAACGTCAACTTTGAAAAACACCAACAACTTCAACAAGGTCAGCATTGAAAAACACCAACAATATCAACCACAACTTCAAATTTGAAAAATACAAATAAGATCTAAAAAACCATTGATAACACAAATAAATTCACCAGCTCAACATTGAAAATCACCAACAAATTCAACAACAACCTCAGCAATGAAAAACATCAAAAAATTCAACTGTAACCTCAACTTTGAAAAATACAAAAAGATTCAAATAAAAAAATTGAATACACCAATAAATTCAACAACAATCTCAACATTGAAAATCACCAACAAATTCAACAAAAACCTCAAAAATGTAAAACAATAAAAAATTCATCAACAACCTCAACATTCAAAAACACCAACAAATTCAACAAAAACCTCAACAATGAAAAACACCAAAAAAATTCATCAACAACCTCAACATTCAAAAACACCAACAACTTCAACAAAAACCTCAACAATTAAAAACACCATAAAATTCAACAACAACGTCAACTTTGAAAAATACCAACAAATTCAACAACCTCAACATTTAAAAACACCAACAAATTAAACAACAACCTCAACATTGAAAAACACCAAAAAATTCAATAACAACCTCAACAATGAAAAAAACCAAAAAATTCAACAAAAAACTCAACAGTGAAAAACACCAACAAATTCAAAAACCTCAACATGGAAAAAGATCAACAAATTCAACAACAACTCAACATTGAAAATCACCAAAAAATTCAACACCAATCTCAACATTGAAAAACTCCAACAATTTCAACAACAACCTCAACAATGATAAACACCAAAAAATTCATCAATAAACTCAACATTGATAATCACCAACAAATTCAACAACCACCTCAACTTTGAAAAACAGCAACAAATTCAACAACCTCAACTTTGAAAATCACCAACAAATTCAACAACAACCTCAGCAATGAAAAACATCAAAAAATTCAACTGTAACCTCAATTTGAAAAATACAAAAAGATTCAAATAAAAAAATTGAATACACCAATAAATTCAACAACAATCTCAACATTGAAAATCACCAACAAATTCAACAAAAACCTCAAAAATGTAAAACAATAAAAAATTCATCAACAACCTCAACATTCAAAAACACCAACAAATTCAACAAAAACCTCAACAATGAAAAACACCAAAAAAATTCATCAACAACCTCAACATTCAAAAACACCAACAACTTCAACAAAAACCTCAACAATTAAAAACACCATAAAATTCAACAACAACGTCAACTTTGAAAAATACCAACAAATTCAACAACCTCAACATTTAAAAACACCAACAACTTCAACAAAAACCTCAACAATGATAAACACCAAAAAATTCATCAATAAACTCAACATTGATAATCACCAACAAATTCAACAACCACCTCAACTTTGAAAAACACCAACAAATTCAACAACCTCAACTTTGAAAAACAGCAAAAAATTCAACAACCTCAACATTGAGAAACAGCAACAAATTCAACTGTAACCTCAACTTTGAAAAATACAAAAAGATTCAAATAAAAAAATTGAATACACCAATAAATTCAACAACAATCTCAACATTGAAAATCACCAACAAATTCAACAAAAACCTCAAAAATGTAAAACAATAAAAAATTCATCAACAACCTCAACATTCAAAAACACCAACAAATTCAACAAAAACCTCAACAATGAAAAACACCGAAAAATTCATCAACAACCTCAACATTCAAAAACACCAACAACTTCAACAAAAACCTCATCAATTAAAAACACCATTAAATTCAACAACAACGTCAACTTTGAAAAATACCAACAAATTCAACAACCTCAACATTTAAAAACACCAACAAATTAAACAACAACCTCAACATTGAAAAACACAAAAAAATTCAATAACAACCTCAACAATGAAAAAAACCAAATAATTCAACAAAAAACTCAACAGTGAAAAACACCAACAAATTCAAAAACCTCAACATGGAAAAGATCAACAAATTCAACAACAACTCAACATTGAAAATCACCAAAAAATTCAACACCAATCTCAACATTGAAAAACTCCAACAATTTCAACAACAACCTCAACAATGATAAACAACAAAAAATTCATCAACAAACTCAACATTGATAATCACCAACAAATTCAACAACAACCTCAACTTTGAAAAACACCAACAAATTCAACAACCTCAACATTGAAAAACACCAACAAATTCAACCACAACCTCAACATTGAAAATCACCATAAAATTCATCAACAACATCAACATTCAAAACCACCAACAAATTCAACAGAAACCTCAACAATGAAAAACACCGAAATATTCAACAACAACATTAACATTGAAAATCACCAACAAATTCAACAAAAACCTCAACAATGAAAAACACCAAAATATTCATCAACAACCTCAACATTCAAAAACACCAACAACTTCAACAAAAACCTCAACAATTAAAAACACCATAAAATTCAACAACAACGTCAACTTTGAAAAATACCAACAAATTCAACAACCTCAACATTTAAAAACACCAACAAATTAAACAACAACCTCAACATTGAAAAACACCAAAAAATTCAATAACAACCTCAACAATGAAAAAAACCACAAAATTCAACAAAAAACTCAACAGTGAAAAACACCAACAAATTCAAAAACCTCAACATGGAAAATGATCAACAAATTCAACATAAACCTCAACAATGAAAAACACCAAAATATTCATCAACAACCTCAACATTCAAAAACACCAAAAAATTCAACAAAAACCTCAACAATGAAAAACACCAAAAAATTGAACAACAATGTCAACTTTGAAAAACACCAACAACTTCAACAATCTCAACATTGAAAATCACCAACAAATTCAACAACAACCTCAGCAATGAAAAACATCAAAAAATTCAACAAGAACCTCAACTTTGAAAATCACCAAAAAATTCAACAACAACGTCAACTTTGAAAAACACCAGCAACTTCAACAAGCTCAGCATTGAAAAACACCAACAAATTCAACCACAACCTCAATTTGAAAAATACAAAAAAGATCTAAAAAACCATTGATAACACCAATAAATTCAACAATCTCAACATTGAAAATCACTAACAAATTCAACAACAACCTCAGCAATGAAAAACATCAAAAAATTCAACAACAACCTCAACTTTGAAATACACCAAAAAATTCAACAACCTCAACATTGAGAAACAGCAACAAATTCAACTGTAACCTCAACTTTGAAAAATACAAAAAGTTTCAAATTAAAAAATTGAATACACCAATAAATTCAACAACAATCTCAACATTGATAATCACCAACAAATTCAACAAAAACCTCAACAATGAAAAACACCAAAAAATTCATCAACAACCTCAACATTCAAAAACACCAACAAAATCAACAAAAACCTCAACAATGAATAACACCAAAAAATTCATCAACAACCTCAACATTTAAAAACACCAAAAAATTCAACAAAAACCTCAACAATGAAAAACACCAAAAAATTCAACAATAACCTCAACTTTGAAAAACACCAACAACTTCAACAACCTTAACATTGATAAACACCAACAAATTCAACTGCTACCTCAACTTTGAAAAATACAAAAAAGATCAAAAAAAAAACCATTGATCAAACCAAACATCAAATATTCAGCACAAACCTCAATTTGAACAACGCCAACAGATTTAACAACCTCAACATTCAAATACACCAACAAATTCAACAACAAACTCAGCTTTGAAAAACACCAACAAATTCAGCAACCTCAACATTGAAAAACACCAACAAATTCAACAACAACCTCAACTTTTAAAAATACAAAAAGGTTCAACAAATAAAAATTGATAACAACAACAAATTCAAGAACAACCTCAATCTTGAAAATCACCAACAAATTTAACAACAACCTCAACAATGAAAAACATCAAAAATTCAACAACAACAACCACAACAATGAAAAACACCAAACAATTCAACAACAACCTCAATATTCAAAAACACCAACAAATTCAACAAAAACCTCAACAATGAAAAACACCAAAAAATTCATCAACAACTTCAACATTCAAAAACACCAACAACTTCAACAAAAACCTCAACAATTAAAAACACCATAAAATTCAACAACAACGTCAACTTTGAAAAATACCAACAAATTCAACAACCTCAACATTTAAAAACACCAACAAATTAAACAACAACCTCAACATTGAAAAACACCAAAAAATTCAATAACAAGCTCAACAATGAAAAACACAAAAAAATTCAACAAAAAACTCAACAGTGAAAAACACCAACAAATTCAAAAACCTCAACATGGAAAAAGACCAACAAATTCAACAACAAGTCAACACTGAAAATCACCTAAAAATTCAACAACAACCTCAAGAATGAAAAACACCAAAAAATTCAACAACAAACTCAACATTGATAATCACCAACAAATTCAACAACAACCTCAACTTTGAAAAACACCAACAAATTCAACAACCTCAACATTGAAAAACACCAACAGATTCAACAACAACCTCAACATTGAAAATCACCATAAAATGCATCAACAACATCAACATTGAAAAACACCAACAAATTCAACAGAAACCTCAACAATGAAAAACACCGAAAAATTCAACAACAACCTCAACATTGAAAATCACCAACAAATTCAACAAAAACCTCAACAATGAAAAACACCAAAATATTCATCAACAACCTCAACATTCAAAAACACCAAAAAATTCAACAAAGACCTCAACAATGAAAAACACCAAAAAATTCAACAACAACGTCAACTTTGAAAAACACCAACAACTTCAACAAGGTCAGCATTGAAAAACACCAACAATATCAACCACAACTTCAAATTTGAAAAATACAAATAAGATCTAAAAAACCATTGATAACACAAATAAATTCACCAGCTCAACATTGAAAATCACCAACAAATTCAACAACAACCTCAGCAATGAAAAACATCAAAAAATTCAACTGTAACCTCAACTTTGAAAAATACAAAAAGATTCAAATAAAAAAATTGAATACACCAATAAATTCAACAACAATCTCAACATTGAAAATCACCAACAAATTCAACAAAAACCTCAAAAATGTAAAACCATAAAAAATTCATCAACAACCTCAACATTCAAAAACACCAACAAATTCAACAAAAACCTCAACAATGAAAAACACCAAAAAAATTCATCAACAACCTCAACATTCAAAAACACCAACAACTTCAACAAAAACCTCAACAATTAAAAACACCATAAAATTCAACAACAACGTCAACTTTGAAAAATACCAACAAATTCAACAACCTCAACATTTAAAAACACCAACAAATTAAACAACAACCTCAACATTGAAAAACACCAAAAAATTCAATAACAACCTCAACAATGAAAAAAACCAAAAAATTCAACAAAAAACTCAACAGTGAAAAACACCAACAAATTCAAAAACCTCAACATGGAAAAAGATCAACAAATTCAACAACAACTCAACATTGAAAATCACCAAAAAATTCAACACCAATCTCAACATTGAAAAACTCCAACAATTTCAACAACAACCTCAACAATGATAAACACCAAAAAATTCATCAATAAACTCAACATTGATAATCACCAACAAATTCAACAACCACCTCAACTTTGAAAAACAGCAACAAATTCAACAACCTCAACTTTGAAAATCACCAACAAATTCAACAACAACCTCAGCAATGAAAAACATCAAAAAATTCAACTGTAACCTCAACTTTGAAAAATACAAAAAGATTCAAATAAAAAAATTGAATACACCAATAAATTCAACAACAATCTCAACATTGAAAATCACCAACAAATTCAACAAAAACCTCAAAAATGTAAAACAATAAAAAATTCATCAACAACCTCAACATTCAAAAACACCAACAAATTCAACAAAAACCTCAACAATGAAAAACACCAAAAAAATTCATCAACAACCTCAACATTCAAAAACACCAACAACTTCAACAAAAACCTCAACAATTAAAAACACCATAAAATTCAACAACAACGTCAACTTTGAAAAATACCAACAAATTCAACAACCTCAACATTTAAAAACACCAACAACTTCAACAAAAACCTCAACAATGATAAACACCAAAAAATTCATCAATAAACTCAACATTGATAATCACCAACAAATTCAACAACCACCTCAACTTTGAAAAACACCAACAAATTCAACAACCTCAACTTTGAAAAACAGCAAAAAATTCAACAACCTCAACATTGAGAAACAGCAACAAATTCAACTGTAACCTCAACTTTGAAAAATACAAAAAGATTCAAATAAAAAAATTGAATACACCAATAAATTCAACAACAATCTCAACATTGAAAATCACCAACAAATTCAACAAAAACCTCAAAAATGTAAAACAATAAAAAATTCATCAACAACCTCAACATTCAAAAACACCAACAAATTCAACAAAAACCTCAACAATGAAAAACACCGAAAAATTCATCAACAACCTCAACATTCAAAAACACCAACAACTTCAACAAAAACCTCATCAATTAAAAACACCATTAAATTCAACAACAACGTCAACGTTGAAAAATACCAACAAATTCAACAACCTCAACATTTAAAAACACCAACAAATTAAACAACAACCTCAACATTGAAAAACACCAAAAAATTCAATAACAACCTCAACAATGAAAAAAACCAAAAAATTCAACAAAAAACTCAACAGTGAAAAACACCAACAAATTCAAAAACCTCAACATGGAAAAGATCAACAAATTCAACAACAACTCAACATTGAAAATCACCAAAAAATTCAACACCAATCTCAACATTGAAAAACTCCAACAATTTCAACAACAACCTCAACAATGATAAACAACAAAAAATTCATCAACAAACTCAACATTGATAATCACCAACAAATTCAACAACAACCTCAACTTTGAAAAACACCAACAAATTCAACAACCTCAACATTGAAAATCACCATAAAATTCATCAACAACATCAACATTCAAAACCACCAACAAATTCAACAGAAACCTCAACAATGAAAAACACCGAAATATTCAACAACAACATTAACATTGAAAATCACCAACAAATTCAACAAAAACCTCAACAATGAAAAACACCAAAATATTCATCAACAACCTCAACATTCAAAAACACCAACAACTTCAACAAAAACCTCAACAATTAAAAACACCATAAAATTCAACAACAACGTCAACTTTGAAAAATACCAACAAATTCAACAACCTCAACATTTAAAAACACCAACAAATTAAACAACAACCTCAACATTGAAAAACACCAAAAAATTCAATAACAACCTCAACAATGAAAAAAACCACAAAATTCAACAAAAAACTCAACAGTGAAAAACACCAACAAATTCAAAAACCTCAACATGGAAAATGATCAACAAATTCAACATAAACCTCAACAATGAAAAACACCAAAATATTCATCAACAACCTCAACATTCAAAAACACCAAAAAATTCAACAAAAACCTCAACAATGAAAAACACCAAAAAATTGAACAACATCGTCAACTTTGAAAAACACCAACAACTTCAACAATCTCAACATTGAAAATCACCAACAAATTCAACAACAACCTCAGCAATGAAAAACATCAAATAATTCAACAAGAACCTCAACTTTGAAAAACACCAAAAAATTCAACAACAACGTCAACTTTGAAAAACACCAGCAACTTCAACAAGCTCAGCATTGAAAAACACCAACAAATTCAACCACAACCTCAATTTGAAAAATACAAAAAAGATCTAAAAAACCATTGATAACACCAATAAATTCAACAATCTCAACATTGAAAATCACTAACAAATTCAACAACAACCTCAGCAATGAAAAACATCAAAAAATTCAACAACAACCTCAACTTTGAAAAACACCAAAAAATTCAACAACCTCAACATTGAGAAACAGCAACAAATTCAACTGTAACCTCAACTTTGAAAAATACAAAAAGATTCAAATTAAAAAATTGAATACACCAATAAATTCAACAACAATCTCAACATTGAAAATCACCAACAAATTCAACAAAAACCTCAACAATGAAAAACACCAAAAAATTCATCAACAACCTCAACATTCAAAAACACCAACAAAATCAACAAAAACCTCAACAATGAATAACACCAAAAAATTCATCAACAACCTCAACATTTAAAAACACCAAAAAATTCAACAAAAACCTCAACAATGAAAAACACCAAAAAATTCAACAATAACCTCAACTTTGAAAAACACCAACAATTTCAACAACCTTAACATTGATAAACACCAACTAATTCAACTGCTACCTCAACTTTGAAAAATACAAAAAAGATCAAAAAAAAACCATTGATCAAACCAAACATCAAATATTCAGCACAAACCTCAATTTGAACAACACCAACAGATTTAACAACCTCAACATTCAAATACACCAACAAATTCAACAACAAACTCAGCTTTGAAAAACACCAACAAATTCAGCAACCTCAACATTGAAAAACACCAACAAATTCAACAACAACCTCAACTTTTAAAAATACAAAAAGGTTCAACAAATAAAAATTGATAACAACAACAAATTCAAGAACAACCTCAATCTTTTAAATCACCAACAAATTTAACAACAACCTCAACAATGAAAAACATCAAAAATTCAACAACAACAACCACAACAATGAAAAACACCAAACAATTCAACAACAACCTCAATATTCAAAAACACCAACAAATTCAACAAAAACCTCAACAATGAAAAACACCAAAAAATTCATCAACAACTTCAACATTCAAAAACACCAACAACTTCAACAAAAACCTCAACAATTAAAAACACCATAAAATTCAACAACAACGTCAACTTTGAAAAATACCAACAAATTCAACAACCTCAACATTTAAAAACACCAACAAATTAAACAACAACCTCAACATTGAAAAACACCAAAAAATTCAATAACAAGCTCAACAATGAAAAACACAAAAAAATTCAACAAAAAACTCAACAGTGAAAAACACCAACAAATTCAAAAACCTCAACATGGAAAAAGATCAACAAATTCAACAACAACTCAACATTGAAAATCACCAAAAAATTCAACACCAATCTCAACATTGAAAAACTCCAACAATTTCAACAACAACCTCAACAATGATAAACACCAAAAAATTCATCAATAAACTCAACATTGATAATCACCAACAAATTCAACAACCACCTCAACTTTGAAAAACACCAACAAATTCAACAACCTCAACTTTGAAAAACAGCAAAAAATTCAACAACCTCAACATTGAGAAACAGCAACAAATTCAACTGTAACCTCAACTTTGAAAAATACAAAAAGATTCAAATAAAAAAATTGAATACACCAATAAATTCAACAACAATCTCAACATTGAAAATCACCAACAAATTCAACAAAAACCTCAAAAATGTAAAACAATAAAAAATTCATCAACAACCTCAACATTCAAAAACACCAACAAATTCAACAAAAACCTCAACAATGAAAAACACCGAAAAATTCATCAACAACCTCAACATTCAAAAACACCAACAACTTCAACAAAAACCTCATCAATTAAAAACACCATTAAATTCAACAACAACGTCAACTTTGAAAAATACCAACAAATTCAACAACCTCAACATTTAAAAACACCAACAAATTAAACAACAACCTCAACATTGAAAAACACCAAAGAATTCAATAACAACCTCAACAATGAAAAAAACCAAAAAATTCAACAAAAAACTCAACAGTGAAAAACACCAACAAATTCAAAAACCTCAACATGGAAAAAGATCAACAAATTCAACAACAACTCAACATTGAAAATCACCAAAAAATTCAACACCAATCTCAACATTGAAAAACTCCAACAATTTCAACAACAACCTCAACAATGATAAACAACAAAAAATTCATCAACAAACTCAACATTGATAATCACCAACAAATTCAACAACAACCTCAACTTTGAAAAACACCAAAAAATTCAACAACCTCAACTTTGAAAAACACCAACAAATTCAACCACAACCTCAACATTGAAAATCACCATAAAATTCATCAACAACATCAACATTCAAAACCACCAACAAATTCAACAGAAACCTCAACAATGAAAAACACCGAAATATTCAACAACAACATTAACATTGAAAATCACCAACAAATTCAACAAAAACCTCAACAATGAAAAACACCAAAATATTCATCAACAACCTCAACATTCAAAAACACCAACAACTTCAACAAAAACCTCAACAATTAAAAACACCATAAAATTCAACAACAACGTCAACTTTGAAAAATACCAACAAATTCAACAACCTCAACATTTAAAAGCACCAACAAATTAAACAACAACCTCAACATTGAAAAACACCAAAAAATTCAATAACAACCTCAACAATGAAAAAAACCACAAAATTCAACAAAAAACTCAACAGTGAAAAACACCAACAAATTCAAAAACCTCAACATGGAAAATGATCAACAAATTCAACATAAACCTCAACAATGAAAAACACCAAAATATTCATCAACAACCTCAACATTCAAAAACACCAAAAAATTCAACAAAAACCTCAACAATGAAAAACACCAAAAAATTGAACAACAACGTCAACTTTGAAAAACACCAACAACTTCAACAATCTCAACATTGAAAATCACCAACAAATTCAACAACAACCTCAGCAATGAAAAACATCAAAAAATTCAACAAGAACCTCAACTTTGAAAAACACCAAAAAATTCAACAACAACGTCAACTTTGAAAAACACCAGCAACTTCAACAAGCTCAGCATTGAAAAACACCAACAAATTCAACCACAACCTCAATTTGAAAAATACAAAAAAGATCTAAAAAACCATTGATAACACCAATAAATTCAACAATCTCAACATTGAAAATCACTAACAAATTCAACAACAACCTCAGCAATGAAAAACATCAAAAAATTCAACAACAACCTCAACTTTGAAAAACACCAAAAAATTCAACAACCTCAACATTGAGAAACAGCAACAAATTCAACTGTAACCTCAACTTTGAAAAATACAAAAAGATTCAAATTAAAAAATTGAATACACCAATAAATTCAACAACAATCTCAACATTGAAAATCACCAACAAATTCAACAAAAACCTCAACAATGAAAAACACCAAAAAATTCATCAACAACCTCAACATTCAAAAACACCAAAAAATTCAACAAAAATCTCAACAATGAAAAACACCATTAAATTCAACAACAACGTCAACTTTGAAAAATACCAACAAATTCAACAACCTCAACATTTAAAAACACCAACAAATTAAACAACAACCTCAACATTGAAAAACACCAAAGAATTCAATAACAACCTCAACAATGAAAAAAACCAAAAAATTCAACAAAAAACTCAACAGTGAAAAACACCAACAAATTCAAAAACCTCAACATGGAAAAAGATCAACAAATTCAACAACAACTCAACATTGAAAATCACCAAAAAATTCAACACCAATCTCAACATTGAAAAACTCCAACAATTTCAACAACAACCTCAACAATGATAAACAACAAAAAATTCATCAACAAACTCAACATTGATAATCACCAACAAATTCAACAACAACCTCAACTTTGAAAAACACCAACAAATTCAACAACCTCAACTTTGAAAAACACCAACAAATTCAACCACAACCTCAACATTGAAAATCAGCATAAAATTCATCAACAACATCAACATTCAAAACCACCAACAAATTCAACAGAAACCTCAACAATGAAAAACACCGAAATATTCAACAACAACATTAACATTGAAAATCACCAACAAATTCAACAAAAACCTCAACAATGAAAAACACCAAAATATTCATCAACAACCTCAACATTCAAAAACACCAACAACTTCAACAAAAACCTCAACAATTAAAAACACCATAAAATTCAACAACAACGTCAACTTTGAAAAATACCAACAAATTCAACAACCTCAACATTTAAAAGCACCAACAAATTAAACAACAACCTCAACATTGAAAAACACCAAAAAATTCAATAACAACCTCAACAATGAAAAAAACCACAAAATTCAACAAAAAACTCAACAGTGAAAAACACCAACAAATTCAAAAACCTCAACATGGAAAATGATCAACAAATTCAACATAAACCTCAACAATGAAAAACACCAAAATATTCATCAACAACCTCAACATTCAAAAACACCAAAAAATTCAACAAAAACCTCAACAATGAAAAACACCAAAAAATTGAACAACAACGTCAACTTTGAAAAACACCAACAACTTCAACAATCTCAACATTGAAAATCACCAACAAATTCAACAACAACCTCAGCAATGAAAAACATCAAAAAATTCAACAAGAACCTCAACTTTGAAAAACACCAAAAAATTCAACAACAACGTCAACTTTGAAAAACACCAGCAACTTCAACAAGCTCAGCATTGAAAAACACCAACAAATTCAACCACAACCTCAATTTGAAAAATACAAAAAAGATCTAAAAAACCATTGATAACACCAATAAATTCAACAATCTCAACATTGAAAATCACTAACAAATTCAACAACAACCTCAGCAATGAAAAACATCAAAAAATTCAACAACAACCTCAACTTTGAAAAACACCAAAAAATTCAACAACCTCAACTTTGAAAAACACCAACAAATTCAACCACAACCTCAACATTGAAAATCACCATAAAATTCATCAACAACATCAACATTCAAAACCACCAACAAATTCAACAGAAACCTCAACAATGAAAAACACCGAAATATTCAACAACAACATTAACATTGAAAATCACCAACAAATTCAACAAAAACCTCAACAATGAAAAACACCAAAATATTCATCAACAACCTCAACATTCAAAAACACCAACAACTTCAACAAAAACCTCAACAATTAAAAACACCATAAAATTCAACAACAACGTCAACTTTGAAAAATACGAACAAATTCAACAACCTCAACATTTAAAAGCACCAACAAATTAAACAACAACCTCAACATTGAAAAACACCAAAAAATTCAATAACAACCTCAACAATGAAAAAAACCACAAAATTCAACAAAAAACTCAACAGTGAAAAACACCAACAAATTCAAAAACCTCAACATGGAAAATGATCAACAAATTCAACATAAACCTCAACAATGAAAAACACCAAAATATTCATCAACAACCTCAACATTCAAAAACACCAAAAAATTCAACAAAAACCTCAACAATGAAAAACACCAAAAAATTGAACAACAACGTCAACTTTGAAAAACACCAACAACTTCAACAATCTCAACATTGAAAATCACCAACAAATTCAACAACAACCTCAGCAATGAAAAACATCAAAAAATTCAACAAGAACCTCAACTTTGAAAAACACCAAAAAATTCAACAACAACGTCAACTTTGAAAAACACCAGCAACTTCAACAAGCTCAGCATTGAAAAACACCAACAAATTCAACCACAACCTCAATTTGAAAAATACAAAAAAGATCTAAAAAACCATTGATAACACCAATAAATTCAACAATCTCAACATTGAAAATCACTAACAAATTCAACAACAACCTCAGCAATGAAAAACATCAAAAAATTCAACAACAACCTCAACTTTGAAAAACACCAAAAAATTCAACAACCTCAACATTGAGAAACAGCAACAAATTCAACTGTAACCTCAACTTTGAAAAATACAAAAAGATTCAAATTAAAAAATTGAATACACCAATAAATTCAACAACAATCTCAACATTGAAAATCACCAACAAATTCAACAAAAACCTCAACAATGAAAAACACCAAAAAATTCATCAACAACCTCAACATTCAAAAACACCAAAAAATTCAACAAAAATCTCAACAATGAAAAACACCATTAAATTCAACAACAACGTCAACTTTGAAAAATACCAACAAATTCAACAACCTCAACATTTAAAAACACCAACAAATTAAACAACAACCTCAACATTGAAAAACACCAAAGAATTCAATAACAACCTCAACAATGAAAAAAACCAAAAAATTCAACAAAAAACTCAACAGTGAAAAACACCAACAAATTCAAAAACCTCAACATGGAAAAAGATCAACAAATTCAACAACAACTCAACATTGAAAATCACCAAAAAATTCAACACCAATCTCAACATTGAAAAACTCCAACAATTTCAACAACAACCTCAACAATGATAAACAACAAAAAATTCATCAACAAACTCAACATTGATAATCACCAACAAATTCAACAACAACCTCAACTTTGAAAAACACCAACAAATTCAACAACCTCAACTTTGAAATTCACCAACAAATTCAACCACAACCTCAACATTGAAAATCACCATAAAATTCATCAACAACATCAACATTCAAAACCACCAACAAATTCAACAGAAACCTCAACAATGAAAAACACCGAAATATTCAACAACAACATTAACATTGAAAATCACCAACAAATTCAACAAAAACCTCAACAATGAAAAACACCAAAATATTCATCAACAACCTCAACATTCAAAAACACCAACAACTTCAACAAAAACCTCAACAATTAAAAACACCATAAAATTCAACAACAACGTCAACTTTGAAAAATACCAACAAATTCAACAACCTCAACATTTAAAAGCACCAACAAATTAAACAACAACCTCAACATTGAAAAACACCAAAAAATTCAATAACAACCTCAACAATGAAAAAAACCACAAAATTCAACAAAAAACTCAACAGTGAAAAACACCAACAAATTCAAAAACCTCAACATGGAAAATGATCAACAAATTCAACATAAACCTCAACAATGAAAAACACCAAAATATTCATCAACAACCTCAACATTCAAAAACACCAAAAAATTCAACAAAAACCTCAACAATGAAAAACACCAAAAAATTGAACAACAACGTCAACTTTGAAAAACACCAACAACTTCAACAATCTCAACATTGAAAATCACCAACAAATTCAACAACAACCTCAGCAATGAAAAACATCAAAAAATTCAACAAGAACCTCAACTTTGAAAAACACCAAAAAATTCAACAACAACGTCAACTTTGAAAAACACCAGCAACTTCAACAAGCTCAGCATTGAAAAACACCAACAAATTCAACCACAACCTCAATTTGAAAAATACAAAAAAGATCTAAAAAACCATTGATAACACCAATAAATTCAACAATCTCAACATTGAAAATCACTAACAAATTCAACAACAACCTCAGCAATGAAAAACATCAAAAAATTCAACAACAACCTCAACTTTGAAAAACACCAAAAAATTCAACAACCTCAACATTGAGAAACAGCAACAAATTCAACTGTAACCTCAACTTTGAAAAATACAAAAAGATTCAAATTAAAAAATTGAATACACCAATAAATTCAACAACAATCTCAACATTGAAAATCACCAACAAATTCAACAAAAACCTCAACAATGAAAAACACCAAAAAATTCATCAACAACCTCAACATTCAAAAACACCAAAAAATTCAACAAAAATCTCAACAATGAAAAACACCAAAAAATTCAACAATAACCTCAACTTTGAAAAACACCAACAACTTCAACAACCTTAACATTGATAAACACCAACAAATTCAACTGCTACCTCAACTTTGAAAAATACAAAAAAGATCAAAAAAAAACCATTGATCAAACCAAACATCAAATATTCAGCACAAAGCTCAATTTGAACAACACCAACAGATTGAACAACCTCAACATTCAAATACACCAACAAATTCAACAACAAACTCAGCTTTGAAAAACACCAACAAATTCAGCAACCGCAACATTGAAAAACACCAATAAATTCAACAACAACCTCAACTTTTAAAAATACAAAAAGGTTCAACAAATAAAAATTGATAACAACAACAAATTCAAGAACAACCTCAATCTTGAAAATCACCAACAAATTTAACAACAACCTCAAAAATGAAAAACATCAAAAATTCAACAACAACAACCTCAACAATGAAATACACCAAACAATTCAACAACAACCTCAACATTCAAAAACACCAACAAATTCAACAAAAACCTCAACAATGAAAAACACCAAAAAATTCATCAACAACTTCAACATTCAAAAACACCAACAACTTCAACAAAAACCTCAACAATTAAAAACACCATAAAATTCAACAACAACGTCAACTTTGAAAAATACGAACAAATTCAACAACCTCAACATTTAAAAACACCAAAAAATTCATCAACAACCTCAACATTCAAAAACACCAACAACTTCAACAAAAACCTCAACAATTAAAAACACCATAAAATTCAACAACAACGTCAACTTTGAAAAATACCAACAAATTCAACAACCTCAACATTTAAAAACACCAACAAATTAAACAACAACCTCAACATTGAAAAACACCAAAGAATTCAATAACAACCTCAACAATGAAAAAAACCAAAAAATTCAACAAAAAACTCAACAGTGAAAAACACCAACAAATTCAAAAACCTCAACATGGAAAAAGATCAACAAATTCAACAACAACTCAACATTGAAAATCACCAAAAAATTCAACACCAATCTCAACATTGAAAAACTCCAACAATTTCAACAACAACCTCAACAATGATAAACACCAAAAAATTCATCAACAAACTCAACATTTAAAAACACCAAAAAATTCAACAATAACCTCAACTTTGAAAAACACCAACAACTTCAACAACCTTAACATTGATAAACACCAACTAATTCAACTGCTACCTCAACTTTGAAAAATACAAAAAAGATCAAAAAAAAACCATTGATCAAACCAAACATCAAATATTCAGCACAAACCTCAATTTGAACAACACCAACAGATTTAACAACCTCAACATTCAAAAACACCAACAAATTCAACAACAAACTCAGCTTTGAAAAACACCAACAAATTCAGCAACCTCAACATTGAAAAACACCAACAAATTCAACAACAACCTCAACTTTTAAAAATACAAAAAGGTTCAACAAATAAAAATTGATAACAACAACAAATTCAAGAACAACCTCAATCTTGAAAATCACCAACAAATTTAACAACAACCTCAACAATGAAAAACATCAAAAATTCAACAACAACAACCACAACAATGAAAAACACCAAACAATTCAACAACAACCTCAATATTCAAAAACACCAACAAATTCAACAAAAACCTCAACAATGAAAAACACCAAAAAATTCATCAACAACTTCAACATTCAAAAATACCAACAACTTCAACAAAAACCTCAACAATTAAAAACACCATAAAATTCAACAACAACGTCAACTTTGAAAAATACCAACAAATTCAACAACCTCAACATTTAAAAACACCAACAAATTAAACAACAACCTCAACATTGAAAAACACCAAAAAATTCAATAACAAGCTCAACAATGAAAAACACAAAAAAATTCAACAAAAAACTCAACAGTGAAAAACACCAACAAATTCAAAAACCTCAACATGGAAAAAGACCAACAAATTCAACAACAAGTCAACACTGAAAATCACCTAAAAATTCAACAACAACCTCAACAATGAAAAACACCAAAAAATTCAACAACAAACTCAACATTGATAATCACCAACAAATTCAACAACAACCTCAACTTTGAAAAATACCAACAAATTCAAAAACCTCAACATTGAAAAACACCAACAGATTCAACAACAACCTCAACATTGAAAATCACCATAAAATGCATCAACAACATCAACATTGAAAAACACCAACAAATTCAACAGAAACCTCAACAATGAAAAACACCGAAAAATTCAACAACAACCTCAACATTGAAAATCACCAACAAATTCAACAAAAACCTCAACAATGAAACACACCAAAATATTCATCAACAACCTCAACATTCAAAAACACCAAAAAATTCAACAAAGACCTCAACAATGAAAAACACCAAAAAATTCAACAACAACGTCAACATTGAAAAACACCAACAACTTCAACAAGGTCAGCATTGAAAAACACCAACAAATTCAACCACAACTTCAACTTTGAAAAATACAAAAAAGATCTAAAAAACCATTGAAAACACAAATAAATTCACCAGCTCAACATTGAAAATCAGCAACAAATTCAACAACAACCTCAGCAATGAAAAACATCAAAAAATTCAACTGTAACCTCAACTTTGAAAAATACAAAAAGATTCAAATAAAAAAATTGAATACACCAATAAATTCAACAACAATCTCAACATTGAAAATCACCAACAAATTCAACAAAATCCTCAAAAATGTAAAACAATAAAAAATTCATCAACAACCTCAACATTCAAAAACACCAACAAATTCAACAAAAACCTCAACAATGAAAAACACCAAAAAATTCATCAACAACCTCAACATTCAAAAACACCAACAACTTCAACAAAAACCTCAACAATTAAAAACACCATAAAATTCAACAGCAACGTCAACTTTGAAAAATACCAACAAATTCAACAACCTCAACATTTAAAAACACCAACAAATTAAACAACAACCTCAACATTGAAAAACACCAAAAAATTCAATAACAACCTCAACAATGAAAAAAACCAAAAAATTCAACAAAAAACTCAACAGTGAAAAACACCAACAAATTCAAAAACCTCAACATGGAAAAAGATCAACAAATTCAACAACAACTCAACATTGAAAATCACCAAAAAATTCAACACCAATCTCAACATTGAAAAACTCCAACAATTTCAACAACAACCTCAACAATGATAAACACCAAAAAATTCATCAATAAACTCAACATTGATAATCACCAACAAATTCAACAACCACCTCAACTTTGAAAAACAGCAACAAATTCAACAACCTCAACTTTGAAAAAAAGCAAAAAATTCAACAACCTCAACATTGAGAAACAGCAACAAATTCAACTGTAACCTCAACTTTGAAAAATACAAAAAGATTCAAATAAAAAAATTGAATACACCAATAAATTCAACAACAATCTCAACATTGAAAATCACCAACAAATTCAACAAAAACCTCAAAAATGTAAAACAATAAAAAATTCATCAACAACCTCAACATTCAAAAACACCAACAAATTCAACAAAAACCTCAACAATGAAAAACACCGAAAAATTCATCAACAACCTCAACATTCAAAAACACCAACAACTTCAACAAAAACCTCATCAATTAAAAACACCATTAAATTCAACAACAACGTCAACTTTGAAAAATACCAACAAATTCAACAACCTCAACATTTAAAAACACCAACAAATTAAACAACAACCTCAACATTGAAAAACACCAAAAAATTCAATAACACCCTCAACAATGAAAAAAACCAAAAAATTCAACAAAAAACTCAACAGTGAAAAACACCAACAAATTCAAAAACCTCAACATGGAAAAAGATCAACAAATTCAACAACAACTCAACATTGAAAATCACCAAAAAATTCAACACCAATCTCAACATTGAAAAACTCCAACAATTTCAACAACAACCTCAACAATGATAAACAACAAAAAATTCATCAACAAACTCAACATTGATAATCACCAACAAATTCAACAACAACCTCAACTTTGAAAAACACCAACAAATTCAACAACCTCAACTTTGAAAAACACCAACAAATTCAACCACAACCTCAACATTGAAAATCACCATAAAATTCATCAACAACATCAACATTCAAAACCACCAACAAATTCAACAGAAACCTCAACAATGAAAAACACCGAAATATTCAACAACAACATTAACATTGAAAATCACCAACAAATTCAACAAAAACCTCAACAATGAAAAACACCAAAATATTCATCAACAACCTCAACATTCAAAAACACCAACAACTTCAACAAAAACCTCAACAATTAAAAACACCATAAAATTCAACAACAACGTCAACTTTGAAAAATACCAACAAATTCAACAACCTCAACATTTAAAAACACCAACAAATTAAACAACAACCTCAACATTGAAAAACACCAAAAAATTCAATAACAACCTCAACAATGAAAAAAACCACAAAATTCAACAAAAAACTCAACAGTGAAAAACACCAACAAATTCAAAAACCTCAACATGGAAAATGATCAACATATTCAACATAAACCTCAACAATGAAAAACACCAAAATATTCATCAACAACCTCAACATTCAAAAACACCAAAAAATTCAACAAAAACCTCAACAATGAAAAACACCAAAAAAATTGAACAACAACGTCAACTTTGAAAAACACCAACAACTTCAACAATCTCAACATTGAAAATCACCAACAAATTCAACAACAACCTCAGCAATGAAAAACATCAAAAAATTCAACAAGAACCTCAACTTTGAAAAACACCAAAAAATTCAACAACAACGTCAACTTTGAAAAACACCAGCAACTTCAACAAGCTCAGCATTGAAAAACACCAACAAATTCAACCACAACCTCAATTTGAAAAATACAAAAAAGATCTAAAAAACCATTGATAACACCAATAAATTCAACAATCTCAACATTGAAAATCACTACCAAATTCAACAACAACCTCAGCAATGAAAAACATCAAAAAATTCAACAACAACCTCAACTTTGAAAAACACCAAAAAATTCAACAACCTCAACATTGAGAAACAGCAACAAATTCAACTGTAACCTCAACTTTGAAAAATACAAAAAGATTCAAATAAAAAAATTGAATACACCAATAAATTCAACAACAATCTCAACATTGAAAATCACCAACAAATTCAACAAAAACCTCAACAATGAAAAACACCAAAAAATTCATCAACAACCTCAACATTCAAAAACACCAAAAAATTCAACAAAAATCTCAACAATGAAAAACACCAAAAAATTCAACAATAACCTCAACTTTGAAAAACACCAACAACTTCAACAACCTTAACATTGATAAACACCAACAAATTCAACTGCTACCTCAACTTTGAAAAATACAAAAAAGATCAAAAAAAAACCATTGATCAAACCAAACATCAAATATTCAGCACAAAGCTCAATTTGAACAACACCAACAGATTTAACAACCTCAACATTCAAATACACCAACAAATTCAACAACAAACTCAGCTTTGAAAAACACCAACAAATTCAGCAACCGCAACATTGAAAAACACCAATAAATTCAACAACAACCTCAACTTTTAAAAATACAAAAAGGTTCAACAAATAAAAATTGATAACAACAACAAATTCAAGAACAACCTCAATCTTGAAAATCACCAACAAATTTAACAACAACCTCAAAAATGAAAAACATCAAAAATTCAACAACAACAACCTCAACAATGAAATACACCAAACAATTCAACAACAACCTCAACATTCAAAAACACCAACAAATTCAACAAAAACCTCAACAATGAAAAACACCAAAAAATTCATCAACAACTTCAACATTCAAAAACACCAACAACTTCAACAAAAACCTCAACAATTAAAAACACCATAAAATTCAACAACAACGTCAACTTTGAAAAATACGAACAAATTCAACAACCTCAACATTTAAAAACACCAAAAAAGTCATCAACAACCTCAACATTCAAAAACACCAACAACTTCAACAAAAACCTCAACAATTAAAAACACCATAAAATTCAACAACAACGTCAACTTTGAAAAATACCAACAAATTCAACAACCTCAACATTTAAAAACACCAACAAATTCAACTGCTACCTCAACTTTGAAAAATACAAAAAAGATCAAAAAAAAACCATTGATCAAACCAAACATCAAATATTCAGCACAAAGCTCAATTTGAACAACACCAACAGATTTAACAACCTCAACATTCAAATACACCAACAAATTCAACAACAAACTCAGCTTTGAAAAACACCAACAAATTCAGCAACCGCAACATTGAAAAACACCAATAAATTCAACAACAACCTCAACTTTTAAAAATACAAAAAGGTTCAACAAATAAAAATTGATAACAACAACAAATTCAAGAACAACCTCAATCTTGAAAATCACCAACAAATTTAACAACAACCTCAAAAATGAAAAACATCAAAAATTCAACAACAACAACCTCAACAATGAAATACACCAAACAATTCAACAACAACCTCAACATTCAAAAACACCAACAAATTCAACAAAAACCTCAACAATGAAAAACACCAAAAAATTCATCAACAACTTCAACATTCAAAAACACCAACAACTTCAACAAAAACCTCAACAATTAAAAACACCATAAAATTCAACAACAACGTCAACTTTGAAAAATACGAACAAATTCAACAACCTCAACATTTAAAAACACCAAAAAATTCATCAACAACCTCAACATTCAAAAACACCAACAACTTCAACAAAAACCTCAACAATTAAAAACACCATAAAATTCAACAACAACGTCAACTTTGAAAAATACCAACAAATTCAACAACCTCAACATTTAAAAACACCAACAAATTAAACAACAACCTCAACATTGAAAAACACCAAAAAATTCAATAACAACCTCAACAATGAAAAACACCAAAAAATTCAACAAAAAACTCAACAGTGAAAAACACCAACAAATTCAAAAACCTCAACATGGAAAAAGATCAACAAATTCAACAACAACTCAACATTGAAAATCACCAAAAAATTCAACACCAATCTCAACATTGAAAAACTCCAACAATTTCAACAACAACCTCAACAATGATAAACACCAAAAAATTCATCAATAAACTCAACATTGATAATCACCAACAAATTCAACAACCACCTCAACTTTGAAAAACACCAACAAATTCAACAACCTCAACTTTGAAAAAAAGCAAAAAATTCAACAACCTCAACATTGAGAAACAGCAACAAATTCAACTGTAACCTCAACTTTGAAAAATACAAAAAGATTCAAATAAAAAAATTGAATACACCAATAAATTCAACAACAATCTCAACATTGAAAATCACCAACAAATTCAACAAAAACCTCAAAAATGTAAAACAATAAAAAATTCATCAACAACCTCAACATTCAAAAACACCAACAAATTCAACAAAAACCTCAACAATGAAAAACACCGAAAAATTCATCAACAACCTCAACATTCAAAAACACCAACAACTTCAACAAAAACCTCATCAATTAAAAACACCATTAAATTCAACAACAACGTCAACTTTGAAAAATACCAACAAATTCAACAACCTCAACATTTAAAAACACCAACAAATTAAACAACAACCTCAACATTGAAATACACCAAAAAATTCAATAACAACCTCAACAATGAAAAAAACCAAAAAATTCAACAAAAAACTCAACAGTGAAAAACACCAACAAATTCAAAAACCTCAACATGGAAAAAGATCAACAAATTCAACAACAACTCAACATTGAAAATCACCAAAAAATTCAACACCAATCTCAACATTGAAAAACTCCAACAATTTCAACAACAACCTCAACAATGATAAACAACAAAAAATTCATCAACAAACTCAACATTGATAATCACCAACAAATTCAACAACAACCTCAACTTTGAAAAACACCAACAAATTCAACAACCTCAACATTGAAAAACACCAACAAATTCAACCACAACCTCAACATTGAAAATCAGCATAAAATTCATCAACAACATCAACATTCAAAACCACCAACAAATTCAACAGAAACCTCAACAATGAAAAACACCGAAATATTCAACAACAACATTAACATTGAAAATCACCAACAAATTCAACAAAAACCTCAACAATGAAAAACACCAAAATATTCATCAACAACCTCAACATTCAAAAACACCAACAACTTCAACAAAAACCTCAACAATTAAAAACACCATAAAATTCAACAACAACGTCAACTTTGAAAAATACCAACAAATTCAACAACCTCAACATTTAAAAACACCAACAAATTAAACAACAACCTCAACAATGAAACACACCAAAAAATTCAACAAACAAACTCAACATTGATAATCGCCAACAAATTCAACAACAACCTCAACATTGAAAAACACCAACAAATTCAAAAACCTCAACATGGAAAAACACCAACAAATTCAACCACAACCTCAACATTGAAAATCACCAACAAATTCAACAACAACCTCAACAATGAAAAACACCAACAAATTCAACAAAAGCCTTAACAATGAAAAATACCATAAAATTCAACAACAACATCAACATTCAAAAACACCAACAAATTCAACAGAAACCTCAACATTCAAAAACACCAAAAAATTCAACAAAGACCTCAACAATGAAAAACACCAAAAAATTCCACAACAACGTCAACTTTGAAAAACACCAACAACTTCAACAAGCTCAGCATTGAAAAACACCAACAAATTCAACCACAACCTCAACTTTGAAAAATACAAAAAAGATCTAAAAAACCATTGATAACACCAATAAATTCAACAATCTCAACATTGAAAATCACCAACAAATTCAACAACAACCTCAGCAATGAAAAACATCAAAAAATTCAACAACAACCTCAACTTTGAAAAACACCAAAAAATTCAACAACCTCAACATTGAGAAACAGCAACAAATTCAACTGTAACCTCAACTTTGAAAAATACAAAAATATTCAAATAAAAATATTGAATACACCAATAAATTCAACAACAATCTCAACATTGAAAATCACCAACAAATTCAACTAAAACCTCAAAAATGTAAAACAATAAAAAAATGATCAACAACCTCAACATTCAAAAACACCAACAAATTCAACAAAAACCTCAACAATGAAAAACACCAAAAAATTCATCAACAACCTCAACATTCAAAAACACCAACAACTTCAACAAAAACCTCAACAATTAAAAACACCATAAAATTCAACAACAACGTCAACTTTGAAAAATACCAACAAATTCAACAACCTCAACATTTAAAAACACCAACAAATTAAACAACAACCTCAACATTGAAAAACACCAAAAATTCAATAACAACCTCAACAATGAAAAAAACCACAAAATTCAACAAAAAACTCAACAGTGAAAAACACCAACAAATTCAAAAACCTCAACATGGAAAAAGATCAACAAATTCAACAACAACTCAACATTGAAAATCACCAAAAAATTCAACACCAATCTCAACATTGAAAAACTCCAACAATTTCAACAACAACTTCAACAATGAGAAACAACAAAAAAATTCATCAACAAACTCAACATTGATAATCACCAACAAATTCAACAACAACCTCAACTTTGAAAAACACCAACAAATTCAACAACCTCAACATTGAAAAACACCAACAAATTCAACCACAACCTCAACATTGAAAATCGCCAAATAATTCATCAACAACCTCAACATTCAAAAACACCAACAACTTCAACAAAAACCTCAACAATTAAAAACACCATAAAATTCAACAACAACGTCAACTTTGAAAAATACCAACAAATTCAACAACCTCAACATTTAAAAACACCAACAAATTAAACAACAACCTCAACATTCAAAAACACCAAAAAATTCAACAAAAACCTCAACAATGAAAAACACCGAAAGATTCATCAAAAACCTCAACATTCAAAAACACCAACAACTTCAACAAAAACCTCAACAATTAAAAACATCATAAAATTCAACAGCAACGTCAACTTTGAAAAATACCAACAAATTCAACAACCTCAACATTTAAAAACACCAACAAATTAAACAACAACCTCAACATTGAATAACACCAAAGAATTCAATAACAACCTCAACAATGAAAAAAACCAAAAAATTCAACAAAAAACTCAACAGTGAAAAACACCAACAAATTCGAAAACCTCAACATGGAAAAAGAGTAACAAATTCAACAAAAACTCAACATTGAAAATCACCAAAAAATTCAACAACAATCTCAACATTGTAAAACTCCAATAATTTCAACAACAACCTCATCAATGAAAAACACCAAAAAATTCATCAACAACCTCAACATTCAAAAACACCAAAAATTTCAACAAAAACCTCAACAATGAAAAACACCAAAACATTGAACAACAACGTCAACTTTGAAAAACACCAACAACATCAGCAATCTCAAAATTGAAAATCATCAACAAGTTCAACAACAACCTCAGCAATGAAAAACATCAAAAAATTCAACAAGAACCTCAACTTTGAAAAAGACCAAAAAATTCAACAACAACGTCAACTTTGAAAAACACCAACAACTTCAAGACGCTCAGCATTGAAAAACACCAACAAATTCAACCTCAACCTCAACTTTGAAAAATACAAAAAAGATCTAAAATACCATTGATAACACCAATAAATTCCACAATCTCAACATTGAAAATCACTAACAAATTCAACAACAACCTCAGCAATGAAAAACATCTAAAAATTCAACAACAACCTCAACTTTGAAAAACACCAAAAAATTCAACAACCTCAACATTGAGAAACAGCAACAAATTCAACTGTAACCTCAACTTTGAAAAATACAAAACGATTCAAATAAAAAAATTGAATACACCAATAAATTCAACAACAATCTCAACATTGAAAAACTCCAACAATTTCAACAACAACCTCAACAATGATAAACAACAAAAAATTCATCAACAAACTCAACATTGATAATCACCAACAAATTCAACAACAACCTCAACTTTGAAAAACACCAACAAATTCAACAACCTCAACATTGAAAAACACCAACAAATTCAACCACAACCTCAACATTGAAAATCGCCAAATAATTCATCAACAACCTCAACATTCAAAAACACCAACAACTTCAACAAAAACCTCAACAATTAAAAACACCATAAAATTCAACAACAACGTCAACTTTGAAAAATACCAACAAATTCAACAACCTCAACATTTGAAAACACCAACAAATTAAACAACAACATCAACATTCAAAAACACCAAAAAATTCAACAAAAACCTCAACAATGAAAAACACCGAAAAATTCATCAACAACCTCAACATTCAAAAACACCAACAACTTCAACAAAAACCTCAACAATTAAAAACATCATAAAATTCAACAGCAACGTCAACTTTGAAAAATACCAACAAATTCAACAACCTCAACATTTAAAAACACCAACAAATTAAACAACAACCTCAACATTGAATAACACCAAAGAATTCAATAACAACCTCAACAATGAAAAAAACCAAAAAATTCAACAAAAAACTCAACAGTGAAAAACACCAACAAATTCGAAAACCTCAACATGGAAAAAGAGTAACAAATTCAACAAAAACTCAACATTGAAAATCACCAAAAAATTCAACAACAATCTCAACATTGTAAAACTCCAATAATTTCAACAACAACCTCAACAATGAAAAACACCAAAAAATTCATCAACAACCTCAACATTCAAAAACACCAAAAATTTCAACAAAAAACTCAACAATGAAAAACACCAAAACATTGAACAACAACGTCAACTTTGAAAAACACCAACAACATCAGCAATCTCAAAATTGAAAATCATCAACAAGTTCAACAACAACCTCAGCAATGAAAAACATCAAAAAATTCAACAAGAACCTCAACTTTGAAAAAGACCAAAAAATTCAACAACAACGTCAACTTTGAAAAACACCAACAACTTCAAGACGCTCAGCATTGAAAAACACCAACAAATTCAACCTCAACCTCAACTTTGAAAAATACAAAAAAGATCTAAAAAACCATTGATAACACCAATAAATTCCACAATCTCAACATTGAAAATCACTAACAAATTCAACAACAACCTCAGCAATGAAAAACATCAAAAAATTCAACAACAACCTCAACTTTGAAAAACACCAAAAAATTCAACAACCTCAACATTGAGAAACAGCAACAAATTCAACTGTAACCTCAACTTTGAAAAATACAAAACGATTCAAATAAAAAAATTGAATACACCAATAAATTCAACAACAATCTCAACATTGAAAATCACCAACAAATTCAACAAAAACCTCAAAAATGTAAAACAATAAAAAATTCATCAACAACCTCAACATTCAAAAACACCAACAACTTCAACAAAAACCTCAACAATTAAAAACACCATAAAATTCAACAACAACGTCAACTTTGAAAAATACCAACAAATTCAACAACCTCAACATTTAAAAACACCAACAAAATAAACAACAACGTCAACATTGAAAAACACCAAAAAATTCAATAACAACCTCAACAATGAAAAAAACCAACAAATTCAACAACAACGTCAACTTTGAAAAACACCAACAAATTCAAAAACCTCAACATGGAAAAACACCAACAAATTCAACCAAAACCTCAACATTGAAAATCACCAACAAATTCAACAACAACCTCAACAATGAAAAACACCAACAAATTCAACAAAAACCTCAACAATGAAAAATACCATAAAATTCATCAACAACATCAACATTCAAAAACACCAACAAATTCAACAGAAACCTCAGCAATGAAAAACACTGAAAAATTCAACAACAACCTCAACATTGAAAATCACCAACAAATTCAACAAAAACCTCAACAATGAAAAACACCAAAATATTCATCAACAACCTCAACATTCAAAAACACCAAAAAATTCAACAAAAACCTCAACAATGAAAAGCACCAAAAAATTCAACAACAACGTCAACTTTGAAAAACACCAACAACTTCAACAAGCTCAGCATTGAAAAACACCTACAAATTCAACCACAACCTCAACTTTGAAAAATACAAAAAAGATCTAAAAAACCATTGATAACACCCATAAATTCAACAATCTCAACATTGAAAATCACCAACAAATTCAACAACAACCTCAGCAATGAGAAACATCAAAAAATTCAACAACAACCACAACTTTGAAAAACACCAAAAAATTCAACAACCTCAACATTGAGAAACAGCAACAAATTCAACTGTAACCTCAACTTTGAAAATAACAAAAAGATTCAAATAAAAAAATTGAATACACCAATAAATTCAACAACAATCTAAACATTGAAAATCACCAACAAATTCAACAAAAACCTCAAAAATGTAAAACAATGAAAAATTCATCAACAACCTCAACATTCAAAAACAACAAAAAATTCAACAAAAACCTCAACAATGAAAAACACCGAAAAATTCATCAACAACCTCAACATTCAAAAACACCAACAACTTCAACAAAAACCTCAACAATTAAAAACACCATAAAATTCAACAGCAACGTCAACTTTGAAAAATACCAACAAATTCAACAACCTCAACATTTAAAAACACCAACAAATTAAACAGCAACCTCAACATTGAAAAACACCAAAGAATTCAATAACAACCTCAACAATGAAAAAAACCAAAAAATTCAACAAAAAACTCAACAGTGAAAAACACCAACAAATACCAAAACCTCAACATGGAAAAAGAGTAACAAATTCAACAACAACTCAACATTTAAAATCACCAAAAAATTCAACAACAATCTCAACATTGTAAAACTCCAATAATATCAACAACAACCTCAACAATGAAAAACACCAAAAAATTCATCAACAACCTCAACATTCAAAAACACCAAAAAATTCAACAATCTCAACATTGAAAATCATCAACAAATTCAACAACAACCTCAGCAATGAAAAACATCAAAAAATTCAACAAGAACCTCAACTTTGAAAAACACCAAAAAATTCAACAAAAACGTCAACTTTGAAAAACACCAACAACTTCAACACGCTCAGCATTCAAAAACACCAACAAATTCAACCTCAACCTCAACTTTGAAAAATACAAAAAAGATCTAAAAAAACCATTGATAACACCAAAAAATGCAACAACCTCAACATTGAGAAACAGCAACAAATTCAACTGTAACCTCAACTTTGAAAAATACAAAAAGATTCAAATAAAACAATTGAATACACCAATAAATTCAACAACAATCTCAACATTGAAAATCACCAACAAATTCAACTAAAACCTCAAAAATGTAAAACAATAAAAAATTCATCAACAACCTCAACATTCAAAAACACCAACAAATTCAACAAAAACCTCAACAATGAAAAACACCAAAAAATTCATCAACAACCTCAACATTCAAAAACACCAACAACTTCAACAAAAACCTCAACAATTAAAAACACCATAAAATTCAACAACAACGTCAACTTTGAAAAATACCAACAAATTCAACAACCTCAACATTTAAAAACACCAACAAAATAAACAACAACCTCAACTTTGAAAAACACCAACAAATTCAAAAACCTCAACATGGAAAAACACAAACAAATTCAACCACAACCTCAACATTGAAAATCACCAACAAATTCAACAACAACCTCAACAATGAAAAATACCATAAAATTCATCAACAACATCAACATTCAAAAACACCAACAAATTCAACAGAAACCTCAACAATGAAAAACACTGAAAAATTCAACAACAACTTCAACATTGAATATCACCAACAAATTCAACAAAAACCTCAACAATGAAAAACACCAAAATATTCATCAACAACCTCAACATTCAAAAACACCAAAAAATTCAACAAAAACCTCAACAATGAAAAACACCAAAAAATTCAACAACAATGTTATCTTTGAAAAACACCAACAACTTCAACACGCTCAGCATTGAAAAACACCAACAAATTCAACCACAACCTCAACATTGAAAATCACCATAAAATTCAACAACAATCTCAACATTGAAAAACTCCAACAATTTCAACAACAACCTCAACAATAAAAAACACCAAAAAATTCAACAACAAACTCAACATTGATAATCACCAACAAATTCAACAACAACCTCAACTTTGAAAAACACCAACAAATTCAACAACCTCAACATTGAAAAACACCAACAAATTCAACCACAACCTCAACATTGAAAATCACCATAAAATTCATCAACAACATCAACATTCAAAACCACCAACAAATTCAACAGAAACCTCAACAATGAAAAACACCAAAAAATTCAACAACAATCACAACATTGAAAAACTCCAACATATTCAACAACAACCTCAACAATGAAAAACACCAACAAATTCAACAACCTTAACATTGAAAAACACCAACAAATTCAACTGCTACCTCAACTTTGAAAAATACAAAAAAGATCAAAAAAAAACCATTGATAACACCAATAAATTCAACAACCTCAACATTGAAAATCACCAACAATTTCAACAACACCCTCAACAATGAAAAACACCAACAAATTCAACAAAAACCTCAAAAAAGAAAAACATCAAAAATTCAGCACAAACCTCAATTTGAAAAACACCAACAGATTTAACAACCTCAACATTCAAATACACCAACAATTTCAACAACAAACTCAGCTTTGAAAAACACCAGCAATTCAGCAACCTCAACGTTGAAAAACACCAACAAATTCAACAACAACCTCAACTTTTAAAAATGCAAAAAGGTTCAACAAATAAAAATTGATAACAACAACAAATTCAAGACCAACCTCAATCTTGAAAATCACCAACAAATTTAACAACAACCTCAACAATGAAAAACATCAATAATTCAACAACAACAACCACAACAATGAAAAACACCAAACAATTCAACAACAACCTCAACATTCAAAAACACCAACAACTTCAAGAAAAACCTCAACAATTAAAAACACCATAAAATTCAACAACAACGTCAACTTTGAAAAATACCAACAAATTCAACAACCTCAACATTTAAAAACACCAACAAATTAAACAACAACCTCAACATTGAAAAACACCAAAAAATTCAATAACAACCTCAACAATGAAAAACACCAAAAAATTCAACAAACAACTCAACAGTGAAAAACACCAACAAATTCAAAAACCTCAGCATGGAAAAGACCAACAAATTCAACAACCACTCAACATTGAAAATGACCGAAAAATTCAACAACAATCTCAACATTCAAAAACACCAAAAAATTCAACAAAAACCTCAACAATGAAAAACACTAAAAAATTTAACAACAACCTCAACATTGAAAAACTCCAACATATTCAACAACAGCCTCAACAATGAAAAACACCAACAAATACAACAACCTTAACATTGAAAAACACCAACATATTCAACTGCTACCTCAGCTTTGAAAAATACAAAAAAGATCAAAAAAAAACCATTGATAACACCAGTAAATTCAACAACCTCAACAATGAAATTCACCAACAATTTCAACAACACCCTCAACAATGAAAAACACCAACAAATTCAACAAAAACCTCAAAAAAGAAAAACATCAAAAATTCAGCACAAACCTCAATTTGAAAAACACCAACAGATTTAACAACCTCAACATTCAAATACACCAACAATTTCAACAACAAACTCAGCTTTGAAAAACACCAGCAATTCAGCAACCTCAACATTGAAAAACACCAACAAATTCAACAACAACCTCAACTTTTAAAAATACAAAAAGGTTCAACAAATAAAAATTCATAACAACAACAAATTCAAGAACAAACTCAATCTTGAAAATCACCAACAAATTTAACAACAACCTCAACAATGAAAAACATCAATAATTCAACAACAACAACCACAACAATGAAAAACACCAAACAATTCAACAACAACCTCAACATTCAAAAACACCAACAACTTCAAGAAAAACCTCAACAATTAAAAACACCATAAAATTCAACAACAACGTCAACTTTGAAAAACACCAACAAATTCAACAAACTCAACATTGAAAAACACCAACAAATCCAACCACAACCTCAACATTGAAAATCACCAAAAAAATTCATCAACAACCTCAACATTCAAAAACACCAACAACTTCAACAAAAACCTCAACAATTAAAAACACCATAAAATTCAACAGCAACGTCAACTTTGAAAAATACCAACAAATTCAACAACCTCAACATTTAAAAACACCAACAAATTAAACAACAACCTCAACATTGAAAAACACCAAAGAATTCAATAACAACCTCAACAATGAAAAAAACCAAAAAATTCAACAAAAAACTCAACAGTGAAAAACACCAACAAATACGAAAACCTCAACATGGAAAAAGAGTAACAAATTCAACAACAACTCAACATTTAAAATCACCAAAAAATTCAACAACAATCTCAACATTGTAAAACTCCAATAATATCAACAACAACCTCAACAATGAAAAACACCAAAAAATTCAATAACAACCTCAACAATGAAAAACACCAAAAAATTCAACAAACAACTCAACAGTGAAAAACACCAACAAATTCAAAAACCTCAGCATGGAAAAAGACCAACAAATTCAACAACAACTCAACATTGAAAATCACCGAAAAATTCAACAACAATCTCAACATTCAAAAACACCAAAAAATTCAACAAAAACCTCAACAATGAAAAACACCAAAAAATTTAACAACAACCTCAACATTGAAAAACTCCAACATATTCAACAACAGCCTCAACAATGAAAAACACCAACAAATTCAACAACCATAACATTGAAAAACACCAACATATTCAACTGCTACCTCAGCTTTGAAAAATACAAAAAAGATAAAAAAAAAACCATTGATAACACCAGTAAGTTCAACAACCTCAACATTGAAAATCACCAACAATTTCAACAACACCCTCAACAATGAAAAACACCAACAAATTCAACAAAAACCTCAAAAAAGAAAAACATCAAAAATTCAGCACAAACCTCAATTTGAAAAACACCAACAGATTTAACAACCTCAACATTCAAATACACCAACAATTTCAACAACAAACTCAGCTTTGAAAAACACCAGCAATTCAGCAACCTCAACATTGAAAAACACCAACAAATTCAACAACAACCTCAACTTTTAAAAATACAAAAAGGTTCAACAAATAAAAATTCATAACAACAACAAATTCAAGAACAAACTCAATCTTGAAAATCACCAACAAATTTAACAACAACCTCAACAATGAAAAACATCAATAATTCAACAACAACAACCACAACAATGAAAAACACCAAACAATTCAACAACAACCTCAACATTCAAAAACACCAACAACTTCAAGAAAAACCTCAACAATTAAAAACACCATAAAATTCAACAACAACGTCAACTTTGAAAAACACCAACAAATTCAACAAACTCAACATTTAAAAACACCAACAAATTCAACCACAACCTCAACATTGAAAATCACCAAAAAAATTCATCAACAACCTCAACATTCAAAAACACCAACAACTTCAACAAAAACCTCAACAATTAAAAACACCATAAAATTCAACAGCAACGTCAACTTTGAAAAATACCAACAAATTCAACAACCTCAACATTTAAAAACACCAACAAATTAAACAACAACCTCAACATTGAAAAACACCAAAGAATTCAATAACAACCTCAACAATGAAAAAAACCAAAAAATTCAACAAAAAACTCAACAGTGAAAAACACCAACAAATACGAAAACCTCAACATGGAAAAAGAGTAACAAATTCAACAACAACTCAACATTTAAAATCACCAAAAAATTCAACAACAATCTCAACATTGTAAAACTCCAATAATATCAACAACAACCTCAACAATGAAAAACACCAAAAAATTCATCAACAACCTCAACATTCAAAAACACCAAAAAATTCAACAAAAACCTCAACAATGAAAAACACCAAAACATTGAACAACAACGTCAACTTTGAAAAACACCAAAAACTTCAACAATCTCAACATTGAAAATCATCAACAAATTCAACAACAACCTCAGCAATGAAAAACATCAAAAAATTCAACAAGAACCTCAACTTTGAAAAACACCAAAAAAATCAACAAAAACGTCAACTTTGAAAAACACCAACAACTTCAACACGCTCAGCATTCAAAAACACCAACAAATTCAACCTCAACCTCAACTTTGAAAAATACAAAAAAGATCTAAAAAACCATTGATAACACCAAAAAATTCAACAACCTCAACATTGAGAAACAGCAACAAATTCAACTGTAACCTCAACTTTGAAAAATACAAAAAGATTCAAATAAAACAATTGAATACACCAATAAATTCAACAACAATCTCAACATTGAAAATCACCAACAAATTCAACAAAAACCTCAAAAATGTAAAACAATAAAAAATTCATCAACAACCTCAACATTCAAAAACACCAACAAATTCAACAAAAACCTCAACAATGAAAAACACCAAAATATTCATCAACAACCTCAACATTCAAAAACACCAACAACTTCAACAAAAACCTCAACAATTAAAAACACCATAAAATTCAACAACAACGTCAACTTTGAAAAATACCAACAAATTCAACAACCTCAACATTTAAAAACACCAACAAAATAAACAACAACCTCAACTTTGAAAAACACCAACAAATTCAAAAACCTCAACATGGAAAAACACAAACAAATTCAACCACAACCTCAACATTGAAAATCACCAACAAATTCAACAACAACCTCAGCAATGAAAAACACCAACAAATTCAACAAAAACCTCAACAATGAAAAATACCATAAAATTCATCAACAACATCAACATTCAAAAACACCAACAAATTCAACAGAAACCTCAACAATGAAAGACACTGAAAAATTCAACAACAACTTCAACATTGAAAATCACCAACAAATTCAACAAAAACCTCAACAATGAAAAACACCAAAATATTCATCAACAACCTCAACATTCAAAAACACCAAAAAATTCAACAAAAACCTCAACAATGAAAAGCACCAAAAATTCAACAACAACGTCAACTTTGAAAAACACCAACAACTTCAACACGCTCAGCATTGAAAAACACCAACAAATTCAACCACAACCTCAACATTGAAAATCACCATAAAATTCAACAACAATCTCAACATTGAAAAACTCCAACAATTTCAACAACAACCTCAACAATAAAAAACACCAAAAAATTCAACAACAAACTCAACATTGATAATCACCAACAAATTCAACAACAACCTCAACTTTGAAAAACACCAACAAATTCAACAACCTCAACATTGAAAATCACCATAAAATTAATCAACAACATCAACATTCAAAACCACCAACAAATTGAACAGAAACCTCAACAATGAAAAACACCAAAAAATTCAACAACAACCACAACATTGAAAAACTCCAACATATTCAACAACAACCTCAACAATGAAAAACACCAACAAATTCAACAACCTTAACATTGAAAAACACCAACAAATTCAACTGCTACCTCAACTTTGAAAAATACAAAAAAGATCAAAAAAAAACCATTGATAACACCAATAAATTCAACAACCTCAACATTGAAAATCACCAACAATTTCAACAACACCCTCAACAATGAAAAACACCAACAAATTCAACAAAAACCACAAAAAAGAAAAACATCAAAAATTCAGCACAAACCTCAATTTGAAAAACACCAACAGATTTAACAACCTCAACATTCAAATACACCAACAATTTCAACAACAAACTCAGCTTTGAAAAACACCAGCAATTCAGCAACCTCAACGTTGAAAAACACCAACAAATTCAACAACAACCTCAACTTTTAAAAATGCAAAAAGGTTCAACAAATAAAAATTGATAACAACAACAAATTCAAGAACAACCTCAATCTTGAAAATCACCAACAAATTTAACAACAACCTCAACAATGAAAAACATCAATAATTCAACAACAACAACCACAACAATGAAAAACACCAAACAATTCAACAACAACCTCAACATTCAAAAACACCAACAACTTCAAGAAAAACCTCAACAATTAAAAACACCATAAAATTCAACAACAACGTCAACTTTGAAAAATACCAACAAATTCAACAACCTCAACATTTAAAAACACCAACAAATTAAACAACAACCTCAACATTGAAAAACACCAAAAAATTCAATAACAACCTCAACAATGAAAAACACCAAAAAATTCAACAAACAACTCAACAGTGAAAAACACCAACAAATTCAAAAACCTCAGCATGGAAAAAGACCAACAAATTCAACAACAACTCAACATTGAAAATCACCGAAAAATTCAACAACAATCTCAACATTCAAAAACACCAAAAAATTCAACAAAAACCTCAACAATGAAAAACACCAAAAAATTTAACAACAACCTCAACATTGAAAAACTCCAACATATTCACCAACAGCCTCAACAATGAAAAACACCAACAAATTCAACAACCTTAACATTGAAAAACACCAACATATTCAACTGCTACCTCAGCTTTGAAAAATACAAAAAAGATCAAAAAAAAACCATTGATAACACCAATAAATTCAACAACCTCAACATTGAAAATCACCAACAATTTCAACAACACCCTCAACAATGCAAAACACCAACAAATTCAACAAAAACCTCAAAAAAGAAAAACATCAAAAATTCAGCACAAACCTCAATTTGAAAAACACCAACAGATTTAACAACCTCAACATTCAAATACACCAACAATTTCAACAACAAACTCAGCTTTGAAAAACACCAGCAATTCAGCAACCTCAACATTGAAAAACACCAACAAATTCAACAACAACCTCAACTTTTAAAAATACAAAAAGGTTCAACAAATAAAAATTCATAACAACAACAAATTCAAGAACAAACTCAATCTTGAAAATCACCAACAAATTTAACAACAACCTCAACAATGAAAAACATCAATAATTCAACAACAACAACCACAACAATGAAAAACACCAAACAATTCAACAACAACCTCAACTTTTAAAAATACAAAAAGGTTCAACAAATAAAAATTGATAACAACAACAAATTCAAGAACAACCTCAATCTTGAAAATCAGCAACAAATTTAACAACAACCTCAACAATGAAAAACATCAAAAATTCAACAACAACCACAACAATGAAAAACACCAACAAATTCAACAACAACCTCAACATTCAAAAACACCAAAAAATTCAACATAAAACTCAACAGTGAAAAACACCAACAAATTCAAAAACCTCAACATGGAAAAAGACCAACAAATTCAACAACAACTCAACATTGAAAATCACCCAAAAATTCAAAAACAACTTCAACATTGAAAAACTCCAACAATTTCAACAACAAACTCAACAATGAAAAACACCAAAAAATTCAACAACAAACTCAACATTGATAATCACCAACAAATTCAACAACTACCTCAACTTTGAAAAACACCAACAAATTCAACTGCTACCTCAGCTTTGAAAAATACAATAAAGATCAAAAAGAACCATTGATAACACCAATAAATTCAACAACCTCAACCTTGAAAATCACCAACAATTTCAACAACACCCTCAACAATGAAAAACACCAACAAAATCAACAAAAACCTCAATAAAGAAAAACATCAAAAATTCAGCACAAACCTCAATTTGAAAAACACCAACAGATTTAACAACCTCAACATTCAAATACACCAACAATTTCAACAACAAACTCAGCTTTGAAAAACATCAGCAATTCAGCAACCTCAACGTTGAAAAACACCAACAAATTCAACAACAACCTCAACTTTTAAAAATACAAAAAGGTTCAACAGATAAAAATTGATAACAACAACAAATTCAAGAACAACCTCAATCTTGAAAATCACCAACAAATTTAACAACAACCTCAACAATGAAAAACATCAATAATTCAACAACAACAACCACAACAATGAAAAACACCAAACAATTCAACAACAACCTCAACATTCAAAAACACCAACAACTTCAACAAAAACCTCAACAATTAAAAACATCATAAAATTCAACAGCAACGTCAACTTTGAAAAATACCAACAAATTCAACAACCTCAACATTTAAAAACACCAACAAATTAAACAACAACCTCAACATTGAATAACACCAAAGAATTCAATAACAACCTCAACAATGAAAAAAACCAAAAAATTCAACAAAAAACTCAACAGTGAAAAACACCAACAAATTCGAAAACCTCAACATGGAAAAAGAGTAACAAATTCAACAAAAACTCAACATTGAAAATCACCAAAAAATTCAACAACAATCTCAACATTGTAAAACTCCAATAATTTCAACAACAACCTCATCAATGAAAAACACCAAAAAATTCATCAACAACCTCAACATTCAAAAACACCAAAAATTTCAACAAAAACCTCAACAATGAAAAACACCAAAACATTGAACAACAACGTCAACTTTGAAAAACACCAACAACATCAGCAATCTCAAAATTGAAAATCATCAACAAGATCAACAACAACCTCAGCAATGAAAAACATCAAAAAATTCAACAAGAACCTCAACTTTGAAAAAGACCAAAAAATTCAACAACAACGTCAAATTTGAAAAACACCAACAACTTCAAGACGCTCAGCATTGAAAAACACCAACAAATTCAACCTCAACCTCAACTTTGAAAAATACAAAAAAGATCTAAAAAACCATTGATAACACCAATAAATTCAACAATCTCAACATTGAAAATCACTAACAAATTCAACAACAACCTCAGCAATGAAAAACATCTAAAAATTCAACAACAACCTCAACTTTGAAAAACACCAAAAAATTCAACAACCTCAACATTGAGAAACAGCAACAAATTCAACTGTAACCTCAACTTTGAAAAATACAAAACGATTCAAATAAAAAAATTGAATACACCAATAAATTCAACAACAATCTCAACATTGAAAAACTCCAACAATTTCAACAACAACCTCAACAATGATAAACAACAAAAAATTCATCAACAAACTCAACATTGATAATCACCAACAAATTCAACAACAACCTCAACTTTGAAAAACATCAACAAATTCAACAACCTCAACATTGAAAAACACCAACAAATTCAACCACAACCTCAACATTGAAAACCACCAAAAAATTCATCAACAACCTCAACATTCAAATACACCAACAACTTCAAGAAAAACCTCAACAATTAAAAACACCATAAAATTCAACAACAACGTCAACTTTGAAAAATACCAACAAATTCAACAACCTCACCATTTAAAAACACCAACAAATTAAACAACAACATCAACATTCAAAAACACCAAAAAATTCAACAAAAACCTCAACAATGAAAAACACCGAAAGATTCATCAACAACCTCAACATTCAAAAACACCAACAACTTCAACAAAAACCTCAACAATTAAAAACATCATAAAATTCAACAGCAACGTCAACTTTGAAAAATACCAACAAATTCAACAACCTCAATATTTAAAAACACCAACAAATTAAACAACAACCTCAACATTGAAAAACACCAAAGAATTCAATAACAACCTCAACAATGAAAAAAACCAAAAAAATTAAAAAAAAACACAACAGTGAAAAACACCAACAAATTCGAAAACCTCAACATGGAAAAAGAGTAACAAATTCAACAAAAACTCAACATTGAAAATCACCAAAAAATTCAACAACAATCTCAACATTGTAAAACTCCAATAATTTCAAAAACAACCTCAACAATGAAAAACACCAAAAAATTCATCAACAACCTCAACATTCAAAAACACCAACAACATCAGCAATCTCAAAATTGAAAATCATCAACAAGTTCAACAACAACCTCAGCAATGAAAAACATCAAAAAATTCAACAAGAACCTCAACTTTGAAAAAGACCAAAAAATTCAACAACAACGTCAACTTTGAAAAACACCAACAACTTCAAGACGCTCAGCATTGAAAAACACCAACAAATTCAACCTCAACCTCAACTTTGAAAAATACAAAAAAGATCTAAAAAACCATTGATAACACCAATAAATTCAACAATCTCAACATTGAAAATCACTAACAAATTCAACAACAACCTCAGCAATGAAAAACATCAAAAAATTCAACAACAACCTCAACTTTGAAAAACACCAAAAAATTCAACAACCTCAACATTGAGAAACAGCAACAAATTCAACTGTAACCTCAACTTTGAAAAATACAAAACGATTCAAATAAAAAAATTGAATACACCAATAAATTCAACAACAATCTCAACATTGAAAATCACCAACAAATTCAACAAAAACCTCAAAAACGTAAAACAATAAAAAATTCATCAACAACCTCAACATTCAAAAACACCAACAACTTCAACAAAAACCTCAACAATTAAAAACACCATAAAATTCAACAACAACGTCAACTTTGAAAAATACCAACAAATTCAACAACCTCAACATTTAAAAACACCAACAAAATAAACAACAACGTCAACATTGAAAAACACCAAAAAATTCAATAACAACCTCAACAATGAAAAAAACCAACAAATTCAACAACAACCTCAACTTTGAAAAACACCAACAAATTCAAAAACCTCAACATGGAAAAACACCAACAAATTCAACCAAAACCTCAACATTGAAAATCACCAACAAATTCAACAACAACCTCAACAATGAAAAACACCAACAAATTCAACAAAAACCTCAACAATGAAAAATACCATAAAATTCATCAACAACATCAACATTCAAAAACACCAACAAATTCAACAGAAACCTCAACAATGAAAAACACTGAAAAATTCAACAACAACCTCAACATTGAAAATCACCAACAAATTCAACAAAAACCTCAACAATGAAAAACACCAAAATATTCATCAACAACCTCAACATTCAAAAACACCAAAAAATTCAACAAAAACCTCAACAATGAAAAACACCAAAAAATTCAACAACAACGTCAACTTTGAAAAACACCAACAACTTCAACAAGCTCAGCATTGAAAAACACCAACAAATTCAACCTCAACCTCAACTTTGAAAAATACAAAAAAGATCTAAAAAACCATTGATAACACCCATAAATTCAACAATCTCAACATTGAAAATCACCAACAAATTCAACAACAACCTCAGCAATGAGAAACATCAAAAAATTCAACAACAACCACAACTTTGAAAAACACCAAAAAATTCAACAACCTCAACATTGAGAAACAGCAACAAATTCAACTGTAACCTCAACTTTGAAAATAACAAAAAGATTCAAATAAAAAAATTGAATACACCAATAAATTCAACAACAATCTAAACATTGAAAATCACCAACAAATTCAACAAAAACCTCAAAAATGTAAAACAATAAAAAATTCATCAACAACCTCAACATTCAAAAACAACAAAAAATTCAACAAAAACCTCAACAATGAAAAACACCGAAAAATTCATCAACAACCTCAACATTCAAGAACACCAACAACTTCAACAAAAACCTCAACAATTAAAAACACCATAAAATTCAACAGCAACGTCAACTTTGAAAAATACCAACAAATTCAACAACCTCAACATTTAAAAACACCAACAAATTAAACAGCAACCTCAACATTGAAAAACACCAAAGAATTCAATAACAACCTCAACAATGAAAAAAACCAAAACATTCAACAAAAAACTCAACAGTGAAAAACACCAACAAATACGAAAACCTCAACATGGAAAAAGAGTAACAAATTCAACAACAACTCAACATTTAAAATCACCAAAAAATTCAACAACAATCTCAACATTGTAAAACTCCAATAATATCAACAACAACCTCAACAATGAAAAACACCAAAAAATTCATCAACAACCTCAACATTCAAAAACACCAAAAAATTCAACAAAAACCTCAACAATGAAAAACACCAAAACATTGAACAACAACGTCAACTTTGAAAAACACCAAAAACTTCAACAATCTCAACATTGAAAATCATCAACAAATTCAACAACAACCTCAGCAATGAAAAACATCAAAAAATTCAACAAGAACCTCAACTTTGAAAAACACCAAAAAAATCAACAAAAACGTCAACTTTGAAAAACACCAACAACTTCAACACGCTCAGCATTCAAAAACACCAACAAATTCAACCTCAACCTCAACTTTGAAAAATACAAAAAAGATCTAAAAAACCATTGATAACACCAAAAAATTCAACAACCTCAACATTGAGAAACATCAACAAATTCAACTGTAACCTCAACTTTGAAAAATACAAAAAGATTCAAATAAAACAATTGAATACACCAATAAATTCAACAACAATCTCAACATTGAAAATCACCAACAAATTCAACAAAAACCTCAAAAATGTAAAACAATAAAAAATTCATCAACAACCTCAACATTCAAAAACACCAACAAATTCAACAAAAACCTCAACAATGAAAAACACCAAAAAATTCATCAACAACCTCAACATTCAAAAACAACAACAACTTCAACAAAAACCTCAACAATTAAAAACACCATAAAATTCAACAACAACGTCAACTTTGAAAAATACCAACAAATTCAACAACCTCAACATTTAAAAACACCAACAAAATAAACAACAACCTCAACTTTGAAAAACACCAACAAATTCAAAAACCTCAACATGGAAAAACACAAACAAATTCAACCACAACCTCAACATTGAAAATCACCAACAAATTCAACAACAACCTCAACAATGAAAAACACCAACAAATTCAACAAAAACCTCAACAATGAAAAATACCATAAAATTCATCAACAACATCAACATTCAAAAACACCAACAAATTCAACAGAAACCTCAACAATGAAAAACACTGAAAAATTCAACAACAACTTCAACATTGAAAATCACCAACATATTCAACAAAAACCTCAACAATGAAAAACACCAAAATATTCATCAACAACCTCAACATTCAAAAACAACAAAAAATTCAACAAAAACCTCAACAATGAAAAACACCAAAAAATTCAACAACAACGTCAACTTTGAAAAACACCAACAACTTCAAGACGCTCAGCATTGAAAAACACCAACAAATTCAACCACAACCTCAACATTGAAAATCACCATAAAATTCAACAACAATCTCAACATTGAAAAACTCCAACAATTTCAACAACAACCTCAACAATAAAAAACACCAAAAAATTCAACAACAAACTCAACATTGATAATCACCAACAAATTCAACAACAACCTCAACTTTGAAAAACACCAACAAATTCAACAACCTCAACATTGAAAAACACCAACAAATTCAACCACAACCTCAACATTGAAAATCACCATAAAATTCATCAACAACATCAACATTCAAAACCACCAACAAATTCAACAGAAACCTCAACAATGAAAAACACCAAAAAATTCAACAACAACCACAACATTGAAAAACTCCAACATATTCAACAACAACCTCAACAATGAAAAACACCAACAAATTCAACAACCTTAACATTGAAAAACACCAACAAATTCAACTGCTACCTCAACTTTGAAAAATACAAAAAAGATCAAAAAAAAACCATTGATAACACCAATAAATTCAACAACCTCAACATTGAAAATCACCAACAATTTCAACAACACCCTCAACAATGAAAAACACCAGCAAATTCAACAAAAACCTCAAAAAAGAAAAACATCAAAAATTCAGCACAAACCTCAATTTGAAAAACACCAACAGATTTAACAACCTCAACATTCAAATACACCAACAATTTCAACAACAAACTCAGCTTTGAAAAACACCAGCAATTCAGCAACCTCAACGTTGAAAAACACCAACAAATTCAACAACAACCTCAACTTTTAAAAATGCAAAAAGGTTCAACAAATAAAAATTGATAACAACAACAAATTCAAGAACAACCTCAATCTTGAAAATCACCAACAAATTTAACAACAACCTCAACAATGAAAAACATCAATAATTCAACAACAACAACCACAACAATGAAAAACACCAAACAATTCAACAACAACCTCAACATTCAAAAACACCAACAACTTCAAGAAAAACCTCAACAATTAAAAACACCATAAAATTCAACAACAACGTCAACTTTGAAAAATACCAACAAATTCAACAACCTCAACATTTAAAAACACCAACAAATTAAACAACAACTTCAACATTGAAAAACACCAAAAAATTCAATAACAACCTCAACAATGAAAAACACCAAAAAATTCAACAAACAACTCAACAGTGAAAAACACCAACAAATTCAAAAACCTCAGCATGGAAAAAGACCAACAAATTCAACAACAACTCAACATTGAAAATCACCGAAAAATTCAACAACAATCTCAACATTCAAAAACACCAAAAAATTCAACAAAAACCTCAACAATGAAAAACACCAAAAAATTTAACAACAACCTCAACATTGAAAAACTCCAACATATTCAACAACAGCCTCAACAATGAAAAACACCAACAAATTCAACAACCTTAACATTGAAAAACACCAACATATTCAACTGCTACCTCAGCTTTGAAAAATACAAAAAAGATCAAAAAAAAACCATTGATAACACCAGTAAGTTCAACAACCTCAACATTGAAAATCACCAACAATTTCAACAACACCCTCAACAATGAAAAACACCAACAAATTCAACAAAAACCTCAAAAAAGAAAAACATCAAAAATTCAGCACAAACCTCAATTTGAAAAACACCAACAGATTTAACAACCTCAACATTCAAATACACCAACAATTTCAACAACAAACTCAGCTTTGAAAAATACCAACAAATTCAACAAACTCAACATTGAAAAACACCAACAAATTCAACCACAACCTCAACATTGAAAATCACCAAAAAAATTCATCAACAACCTCAACATTCAAAAACACCAACAACTTCAACAAAAACCTCAACAATTAAAAACACCATAAAATTCAACAGCAACGTCAACTTTGAAAAATACCAACAAATTCAACAACCTCATCATTTAAAAACACCAACAAATTAAACAACAACCTCAACATTGAAAAACACCAAAGAATTCAATAACAACCTCAACAATGAAAAAAACCAAAAAATTCAACAAAAAACTCAACAGTGAAAAACACCAACAAATACGAAAACCTCAACATGGAAAAAGAGTAACAAATTCAACAACAACTCAACATTTAAAATCACCAAAAAATTCAACAACAATCTCAACATTGTAAAACTCCAATAATATCAACAACAACCTCAACAATGAAAAACACCAAAAAATTCATCAACAACCTCAACATTCAAAAACACCAAAAAATTCAACAAAAATCTCAACAATGAAAAACACCAAAACATTGAACAACAACGTCAACTTTGAAAAACACCAAAAACTTCAACAATCTCAACATTGAAAATCATCAACAAATTCAACAACAACCTCAGCAATGAAAAACATCAAAAAATTCAACAAGAACCTCAACTTTGAAAAACACCAAAAAATTCAACAAAAACGTCAACTTTGAAAAACACCAACAACTTCAACACGCTCAGCATTCAAAAACACCAACAAATTCAACCTCAAACTCAACTTTGAAAAATACAAAAAAGATCTAAAAAACCATTGATAACACCAAAAAATTCAACAACCTCAACATTGAGAAACAGCAACAAATTCAACTGTAACCTCAACTTTGAAAAATACAAAAAGATTCAAATAAAACAATTGAATACACCAATAAATTCAACAACAATCTCAACATTGAAAATCACCAACAAATTCAACAAAAACCTCAAAAATGTAAAACAATAAAAAATTCATCAACAACCTCAACATTCAAAAACACCAACAAATTCAACAAAAACCTCAACAATGAAAAACACCAAAATATTCATCAACAACCTCAACATTCAAAAACACCAACAACTTCAACAAAAACCTCAACAATTAAAAACACCATAAAATTCAACAACAACGTCAACTTTGAAAAATACCAACAAATTCAACAACCTCAACATTTAAAAACACCAACAAAATAAACAACAACCTCAACTTTGAAAAACACCAACAAATTCAAAAACCTCAACATGGAAAAACACAAACAAATTCAACCACAACCTGAACATTGAAAATCACCAACAAATTCAACAGAAACCTCAACAATGAAAAACACTGAAAAATTCAACAACAACTTCAACATTGAAAATCACCAACAAATTCAACAAAAACCTCAACAATGAAAAACACCAAAATATTCATCAACAACCTCAACATTCAAAAACACCAAAAAATTCAACAAAAACATCAACAATGAAAAACACCAAAAAATTCAACAACAACGTCAACTTTGAAAAACACCAACAACTTCAACACGCTCAGCATTGAAAAACACCAACAAATTCAACCACAACCTCAACATTGAAAATCACCATAAAATTCAACAACAATCTCAACATTGAAAAACTCCAACAATTTCAACAACAACCTCAACAATAAAAAACACCAAAAAATTCAACAACAAACTCAACATTGATAATCACCAACAAACTCAACAACAACCTCAACTTTGAAAAACACCAACAAATTCAACAACCTCAACATTGAAAAACACCAACAAATTCAACCACAACCTCAACATTGAAAATCACCATAAAATTCATCAACAACATCAACATTCAAAACCACCAACAAATTCAACAGAAACCTCAACAATGAAAAACACCAAAAAATTCAACAACAACCACAACATTGAAAAACTCCAACATATTCAACAACAACCTCAACAATGAAAAACACCAACAAATTCAACAACCTTAACATTGAAAAACACCAACAAATTCAACTGCTACCTCAACTTTGAAAAATACAAAAAAGATCAAAAAAAAACCATTGATAACACCAATAAATTCAACAACCTCAACATTGAAAATCACCAACAATTTCAACAACACCCTCAACAATGAAAAACATCAACAAATTCAACAAAAACCTCAAAAAAGAAAAACATCAAAAATTCAGCACAAACCTCAATTTGAAAAACACCAACAGATTTAACAACCTCAACATTCAAATACACCAACAATTTCAACAACAAACTCAGCTTTGAAAAACACCAGCAATTCAGCAACCTCAACGTTGAAAAACACCAACAAATTCAACAACAACCTCAACTTTTAAAAATGCAAAAAGGTTCAACAAATAAAAATTGATAACAACAACAAATTCAAGAACAACCTCAATCTTGAAAATCAGCAACAAATTTAACAACAACCTCAACAATGAAAAACATCAATAATTCAACAACAACAACCACAACAATGAAAAACACCAAACAATTCAACAACAACCTCAACATTCAAAAACACCAACAACTTCAAGAAAAACCTCAACAATTAAAAACACCATAAAATTCAACAACAACGTCAACTTTGAAAAATACCAACAAATTCAACAACCTCAACATTTAAAAACACCAACAAATTAAACAACAACCTCAACATTGAAAAACACCAAAAAATTCAATAACAACCTCAACAATGAAAAACACCAAAAAATTCAACAAACAACTCAACAGTGAAAAACACCAACAAATTCAAAAACCTCAGCATGGAAAAAGACCAACAAATTCAACAACAACTCAACATTGAAAATCACCGAAAAATTCAACAACAATCTCAACATTCAAAAACAACAAAAAATTCAACAAAAACCTCAACAATGAAAAACACCAAAAAATTTAACAACAACCTCAACATTGAAAAACTCCAACATATTCAACAACAGCCTCAACAATGAAAAACACCAACAAATTCAACAACCTTAACATTGAAAAACACCAACATATTCAACTGCTACCTCAGCTTTGAAAAATACAAAAAAGATCAAAAAAAAACCATTGATAACACCAATAAATTCAACAACCTCAACATTGAAAATCACCAACAATTTCAACAACACCCTCAACAATGAAAAACACCAACAAATTCAACAAAAACCTCAAAAAAGAAAAACATCAAAAATTCAGCACAAACCTCAATTTGAAAAACACCAACAGATTTAACAATCTCAACATTCAAATACACCAACAATTTCAACAACAAACTCAGCTTTGAAAAACACTAGCAATTCAGCAACCTCAACATTGAAAAACACCAACAAATTCAACAACAACCTCAACTTTTAAAAATACAAAAAGGTTCAACAAATAAAAATTCATAACAACAACAAATTCAAGAACAAACTCAATCTTGAAAATCACCAACAAATTTAACAACAACCTCAACAATGAAAAACATCAATAATTCAACAACAACAACCACAACAATGAAAAACACCAAACAATTCAACAACAACCTCAACATTCAAAAACACCAACAACTTCAAGAAAAACCTCAACAATTAAAAACACCATAAAATTCAACAACAACGTCAACTTTGAAAAACACCAACAAATTCAACAAACTCAACATTGAAAAACACCAACAAATCCAATCACAACCTCAACATTGAAAATCACCAAAAAATTTCATCAACAACCTCAACATTCAAAAACACCAACAACTTCAACAAAAACCTCAACAATTAAAAACACCATAAAATTCAACAGCAACGTCAACTTTGAAAAATACCAACAAATTCAACAACCTCAACATTTAAAAACACCAACAAATTAAACAACAACCTCAACATTGAAAAACACCAAACAATTCAATAACAACCTCAACAATGAAAAAAACCAAAAAATTCAACAAAAAACTCAACAGTGAAAAACACCAACAAATACGAAAACCTCAACATGGAAAAAGAGTAACAAGTTCAACAACAACTCAACATTTAAAATCACCAAAAAATTCAACAACAATCTCAACATTGTAAAACTCCAATAATATCAACAACAACCTCAACAATGAAAAACACCAAAAAATTCATCAACAACCTCAACATTCAAAAACACCAAAAAATTCAACAAAAACCTCAACAATGAAAAACACCAAAACATTGAACAACAACGTCAACTTTGAAAAACACCAAAAACTTCAACAATCTCAACATTGAAAATCATCAACAAATTCAACAACAACCTCAGCAATGAAAAACATCAAAAAATTCAACAAGAACCTCAACTTTGAAAAACACCAAAAAATTCAACAAAAACGTCAACTTTGAAAAACACCAACAACTTCAACACGCTCAGCATTCAAAAACACCAACAAATTCAACCTCAACCTCAACTTTGAAAAATACAAAAAAGATCTAAAAAACCATTGATAACACCAAAAAATTCAACAACCTCAACATTGAGAAACAGCAACAAATTCAACTGTAACCTCAACTTTGAAAAATACAAAAAGATTCAAATAAAACAATTGAATACACCAATAAATTCAACAACAATCTCAACATTGAAAATCACCAACAAATTCAACAAAAACCTCAAAAATATAAAACAATAAAAAATTCATCAACAACCTCAACATTCAAAATCACCAACAAATTCAACAAAAACCTCAACAATGAAAAACACCAAAATATTCATCAACAACCTAAACATTCAAAAACACCAACAACTTCAACAAAAACCTCAACAATTAAAAACACCATAAAATTCAACAACAACGTCAACTTTGAAAAATACCAACAAATTCAACAACCTCAACATTTAAAAACACCAACAAAATAAACAACAACCTCAACTTTGAAAAACACCAACAAATTCAAAAACCTCAACATGGAAAAACACAAACAAATTCAACCACAACCTCAACATTGAAAATCACCAACAAATTCAACAACAACCTCAGCAATGAAAAACACCAACAAATTCAACAAAAACCTCAACAATGAAAAATACCATAAAATTCATCAACAACATCAACATTCAAAAACACCAACAAATTCAACAGAAACCTCAACAATGAAAAACACTGAAAAATTCAACAACAACTTCAACATTGAAAATCACCAACAAATTCAACAAAAACCTCAACAATGAAAAACACCAAAATATTCATCAACAACCTCAACATTCAAAAACACCAAAAAATTCAACAAAAACCTCAACAATGAAAAACACCAAAAAATTCAACAACAACGTCAACTTTGAAAAACACCAACAACTTCAACACGCTCAGCATTGAAAAACACCAACAAATTCAACCACAACCTCAACATTGAAAATCACCATAAAATTCAACAACAATCTCAACATTGAAAAACTCCAACAATTTCAACAACAACCTCAACAATAAAAAACACCAAAAAATTCAACAACAAACTCAACATTGATAATCACCAACAAATTCAACAACAACCTCAACTTTGAAAAACACCAACAAATTCAACAACCTCAACATTGAAAAACACCAACAAATTCAACCACATCCTCAACATTGAAAATCACCATAAAATTCATCAACAACATCAACATTCAAAACCACCAACAAATTCAACAGAAACCTCAACAATGAAAAACACCAAAAAATTCAACAACAACCACAACATTGAAAAACTCCAACATATTCAACAACAACCTCAACAATGAAAAACACCAACAAATTCAACAACCTTAACATTGAAAAACACCAACAAATTCAACTGCTACCTCAACTTTGAAAAATACAAAAAAGATCAAAAAAAAACCATTGATAACACCAATAAATTCAACAACCTCAACATTGAAAATCACCAACAATTTCAACAACACCCTCAACAATGAAAAACACCAACAAATTCAACAAAAACCACAAAAAAGAAAAACATCAAAAATTCAGCACAAACTTCAATTTGAAAAACACCAACAGATTTAACAACCTCAACATTCAAATACACCAACAATTTTAACAACAAACTCAGCTTTGAAAAACACCAGCAATTCAGCAACCTCAACGTTGAAAAACACCAACAAATTCAACAACAACCTCAACTTTTAAAAATGCAAAAAGGTTCAACAAATAAAAATTGATAACAACAACAAATTCAAGAACAACCTCAATCTTGAAAATCACCAACAAATTTAACAACAACCTCAACAATGAAAAACATCAATAATTCAACAACAACAACCACAACAATGAAAAACACCAAACAATTCAACAACAACCTCAACATTCAAAAACACCAACAACTTCAAGAAAAACCTCAACAATTAAAAACACCATAAAATTCAACAACAACGTCAACTTTGAAAAATACCAACAAATTCAACAACCTCAACATTTAAAAACACCAACAAATTAAACAACAACCTCAACATTGAAAAACACCAAAAAATTCAATAACAACCTCAACAATGAAAAACACCAAAAAATTCAACAAACAACTCAACAGTGAAAAACACCAACAAATTCAAAAACCTCAGCATGGAAAAAGACCAACAAATTCAACAACAACTCAACATTGAAAATCACCGAAAAATTCAACAACAATCTCAACATTCAAAAACACCAAAAAATTCAACAAAAACCTCAACAATGAAAAACACCAAAAAATTTAACAACAACCTCAACATTGAAAAACTCCAACATATTCAACAACAGCCTCAACAATGAAAAACACCAACAAATTCAACAACCTTAACATTGAAAAACACCAACATATACAACTGCTACCTCAGCTTTGAAAAATACAAAAAAGATCAAAAAAAAACCATTGATAACTTCCAATAAATTCAACAACCTCAACATTGAAAATCACCAACAATTTCAACAACACCCTCAACAATGAAAAACACCAACAAATTCAACAAAAACCTCAAAAAAGAAAAACATCAAAAATTCAGCACAAACCTCAATTTGAAAAACACCAACAGATTTAACAACCTCAACATTCAAATACACCAACAATTTCAACAACAAACTCAGCTTTGAAAAACACCAGCAATTCAGCAACCTCAACATTGAAAAACACCAACAAATTCAACAACAACCTCAACTTTTAAAAATACAAAAAGGTTCAACAAATAAAAATTCATAACAACAACAAATTCAAGAACAAACTCAATCTTGAAAATCACCAACAAATTTAACAACAACCTCAACAATGAAAAACATCAATAATTCAACAACAACAACCACAACAATGAAAAACACCAAACAATTCAACAACAACCACAACATTGAAAAACTCCAACATATTCAACAATAAGCTCAACAATGAAAAACACCAACACATTCAACAACCTTAACATTGAAAAACACCAACAATTTCAACTGCTACCTCAGCTTTGAAAAATACAAAAAAGATAAAAAAAAAACCATTGATAACACCAATAAATTCAACAACCTCAACATTGAAAATCACCAACAATTTCAACAACACCCTCAACAATGAAAAACACCAACAAATTCAACAAAAACCTCAAAAAAGATAAACATCAAAAATTCAGCACAAACCTCAATTTGAAAAACACCAACAGATTTAACAACCTCAACATTCAAATACACCAACAAATTCAACAACAAACTCAGCTTTGAAAAACACCAACAAATTCAGCAACCTCAACATTGAAAAACACCAACAAATTCAACAACAACCTCAACTTTTAAAAATACAAAAAGGTTCAACAAATAAAAATTGATAACAACAACAAATTCAAGAACAACCTCAATCTTGAAAATCAGCAACAAATTTAACAACAACCTCAACAATGAAAAACATCAAAAATTCAACAACAACCACAACAATGAAAAACACCAACAAATTCAACAACAACCTCAACATTCAGAAACACCAAAAAATTCAACATAAAACTCAACAGTGAAAAACACCAACAAATTCAAAAACCTCAACATGGAAAAAGACCAACAAATTCAACAACAACTCAACATTGAAAATCACCCAAAAATTCAAAAACAACTTCAACATTGAAAAACTCCAACAATTTCAACAACAAACTCAACAATGAAAAACACCAAAAAATTCAACAACAAACTCAACATTGATAATCACCAACAAATTCAACAACTACCTCAACTTTGAAAAACACCAACAAATTCAACTGCTACCTCAGCTTTGAAAAATACAATAAAGATCACAAAAAACCATTGGTAACACCAATAAATTCAACAACCTCAACCTTGAAAATCACCAACAATTTCAACAACACCCTCAACAATGAAAAACACCAACAAATTCAACAAAAACCTCAATAAAGAAAAACATCAAAAATTCAGCACAAACCTCAATTTGAAAAACACCAACAGATTTAACAACCTCAACATTCAAATACACCAACAATTTCAACAACAAACTCAGCTTTGAAAAACATCAGCAATTCAGCAACCTCAACGTTGAAAAACACCAACAAATTCAACAACAACCTCAACTTTTAAAAATACAAAAAGGTTCAACAAATAAAAATTGATAACAACAACAAATTCAAGAACAACCTCAATCTTGAAAATCACCAACAAATTTAACAACAACCTCAACAATGAAAGACATCAATAATTCAACAACAACAACCACAACAATGAAAAACACCAAACAATTCAACAACAACCTCAACATTCAAAAACACCAACAACTTCAAGAAAACCTCAACAATTAAAAACACCATAAAATTCAACAACAACGTCAACTTTGAAAAATACCAACAAATTCAACAACCTCAACATTTAAAAACACCAACAAATTAAACAACAACCTCAACATTGAAAAACACCAAAGAATTCAATAACAACCTCAACAATGAAAAAAACCAAAAAATTCAACAAAAAACTCAACAGTGAAAAACACCAACAAATTCGAAAACCTCAACATGGAAAAAGAGTAACAAATTCAACAACAACTCAACATTGAAAATCACCAAAAAATTCAACAACAATCTCAACATTGTAAAACTCCAATAATTTCAACAACAACCTCATCAATGAAAAACACCAAAAAATTCATCAACAACCTCAACATTCAAAAACACCAAAAATTTCAACAAAAACCTCAACAATGAAAAACACCAAAACATTGAACAACAACGTCAACTTTGAAAAACACCAACAACATCAGCAATCTCAAAATTGAAAATCATCAACAAGTTCAACAACAACCTCAGCAATGAAAAACATCAAAAAATTCAACAAGAACCTCAACTTTGAAAAAGACCAAAAAATTCAACAACAACGTCAACTTTGAAAAACACCAACAACTTCAAGACGCTCAGCATTGAAAAACACCAACAAATTCAACCTCAACCTCAACTTTGAAAAATACAAAAAAGATCTAAAAAACCATTGATAACACCAATAAATTCCTCAATCTCAACATTGAAAATCACTAACAAATTCAACAACAACCTCAGCAATGAAAAACATCAAAAAATTCAACAAGAACCTCAACTTTGAAAAACACCAAAAAATTCAACAACCTCAACATTGAGAAACAGCAACAAATTCAACTGTAACCTCAACTTTGAAAAATACAAAACGATTCAAATAAAAAAATTGAATACACCAATAAATTCAACAACAATCTCAACATTAAAAAACTCCAACAATTTCAACAACAACCTCAACAATGATAAACAACAAAAAATTCATCAACAAACTCAACATTGATAATCACCAACAAATTCAACAACAACCTCAACTTTGAAAAACACCAACAAATTCAACAACCTCAACATTGAAAAACACCAACAAATTCAACCACAACCTCAACATTGAAAATCACCAAAAAATTCATCAACAACCTCAACATTCAAAAACACCAACAACTTCAACAAAAACCTCAACAATTAAAAACACCATAAAATTCAACAACAACGTCAACTTTGAAAAATACCAACAAATTCAACAACCTCACCATTTAAAAACACCAACAAATTAAACAACAACATCAACATTCAAAAACACCAAAAAATTCAACAAAAACCTCAACAATGAAAAACACCGAAAAATTCATCAACAACCTCAACATTCAAAAACACCAACAACTTCAACAAAAACCTCAACAATTAAAAACATCATAAAATTCAACAGCAACGTCAACTTTGAAAAATACCAACAAATTCAACAACCTCAACATTTAAAAACACCAACAAATTAAACAACAACCTCAACATTGAAAAACACCAAAGAATTCAATAACAACCTCAACAATGAAAAAAACCAAAAAATTCAACAAAAAACTCAACAGTGAAAAACACCAACAAATTCGAAAACCTCAACATGGAAAAAGAGTAACAAATTCAACAAAAACTCAACATTGAAAATCACCAAAAAATTCAACAACAATCTCAACATTGTAAAACTCCAATAATTTCAAAAACAACCTCAACAATGAAAAACACCAAAAAATTCATCAACAACCTCAACATTCAAAAACACCAAAAATTTCAACAAAAACCTCAACAATGAAAAACACCAAAACATTGAACAACGTCAACTTTGAAAAACACCAACAACATCAGCAATCTCAAAATTGAAAATCATCAACAAGTTCAACAACAACCTCAGCAATGAAAAACATCAAAAAATTCAACAAGAACCTCAACTTTGAAAAAGACCAAAAAATTCAACAACAACGTCAACTTTGAAAAACACCAACAACTTCAAGACGCTCAGCATTGAAAAACACCAACAAATTCAACCTCAACCTCAACTTTGAAAAATACAAAAAAGATCTAAAAAACCATTGATAACACCAATAAATTCAACAATCTCAACATTGAAAATCACTAACAAATTCAACAACAACCTCAGCAATGAAAAACATCAAAAAATTCAACAACAACCTCAACTTTAAAAAACACCAAAAAATTCAACAACCTCAACATTGAGAAACAGCAACAAATTCAACTGTAACCTCAACTTTGAAAAATACAAAACGATTCAAATAAAAAAATTGAATACACCAATAAATTCAACAACAATCTCAACATTGAAAATCACCAACAAATTCAACAAAAACCTCAAAAATGTAAAACAATAAAAAATTCATCAACAACCTCAACATTCAAAAACACCAACAACTTCAACAAAAACCTCAACAATTAAAAACACCATAAAATTCAACAACAACGTCAACTTTGAAAAATACCAACAAATTCAACAACCTCAACATTTAAAAACATCAACAAAATAAACAACAACGTCAACATTGAAAAACACCAAAAAATTCAATAACAACCTCAACAATGAAAAAAACCAACAAATTCAACAACAACCTCAACTTTGAAAAACACCAACAAATTCAAAAACCTCAACATGGAAAAACACCAACAAATTCAACCAAAACCTCAACATTGAAAATCACCAACAAATTCAACAACAACCTCAACAATGAAAAACACCAAAAAATTCAACAAAAACCTCAACAATGAAAAATACCATAAAATTCATCAACAACATCAACATTCAAAAACACCAACAAATTTAACAGAAACCTCAACAATGAAAAACACTGAAAAATTCAACAACAACCTCAACATTGAAAATCACCAACAAATTCAACAAAAACCTCAACAATGAAAAACACCAAAATATTCATCAACAACCTCAAAATTCAAAAACACCAAAAAATTCAACAAAAACCTCAACAATGAAAAACACCGAAAAATTCAACAACAACGTCAACTTTGAAAAACACCAACAACTTCAACAAGCTCAGAATTGAAAAACACCAACAAATTCAACCTCAACCTCAACTTTGAAAAATACAAAAAAGATCTAAAAAACCATTGATAACACCCATAAATTCAACAACCACAACTTTGAAAAACACCAAAAAATTCAACAACCTCAACATTGAGAAACAGCAACAAATTCAACTGTAACCTCAACTTTGAAAAATACAAAAAGATTCAAATAAAACAATTGAATACACCAATAAATTCAACAACAATCTCAACATTGAAAATCACCAACAAATTCAACAAAAACCTCAAAAATGTAAAACAATAAAAAATTCATCAACAACCTCAACATTCAAAAACACCAACAAATTCAACAAAAACCTCAACAATGAAAAACACCAAAATATTCATCAACAACCTCAACATTCAAAAACACCAACAACTTCAACAAAAACCTCAACAATTAAAAACACCATAAAATTCAACAACAACGTCAACTTTGAAAAATAGCAACAAATTCAACAACCTCAACATTTAAAAACACCAACAAAATAAACAACAACCTCAACTTTGAAAAACACCAACAAATTCAAAAACCTCAACATGGAAAAACACAAACAAATTCAACCACAACCTCAACATTGAAAATCACCAACAAATTCAACAACAACCTCAGCAATGAAAAACACCAACAAATTCAACAAAAACCTCAACAATGAAAAATACCATAAAATTCATCAACAACATCAACATTCAAAAACACCAACAAATTCAACAGAAACCTCAACAATGAAAAACACTGAAAAATTCAACAACAACTTCAACATTGAAAATCACCAACAAATTCAACAAAAACCTCAACAATGAAAAACACCAAAATATTCATCAACAACCTCAACATTCAAAAACACCAAAAAATTCAACAAAAACCTCAACAATGAAAAACACCAAAAAATTCAACAACAACGTCAACTTTGAAAAACACCAACAACTTCAACACGCTCAGCATTGAAAAACACCAACAAATTCAACCACAACCTCAACATTGAAAATCACCATAAAATTCAACAACAATCTCAACATTGAAAAACTCCAACAATTTCAACAACAACCTCAACAATAAAAAACACCAAAAAATTCAACAACAAACTCAACATTGATAATCACCAACAAACTCAACAACAACCTCAACTTTGAAAAACACCAACAAATTCAACAACCTCAACATTGAAAAACACCAACAAATTCAACCACAACCTCAACATTGAAAATCACCATAAAATTCATCAACAACATCAACATTCAAAACCACCAACAAATTCAACAGAAACCTCAACAATGAAAAACACCAAAAAATTCAACAACAACCACAACATTGAAAAACTCCAACATATTCAACAACAACCTCAACAATGAAAAACACCAACAAATTCAACAACCTTAACATTGAAAAACACCAACAAATTCAACTGCTACCTCAACTTTGAAAAATACAAAAAAGATCAAAAAAAAACCATTGATAACACCAATAAATTCAACAACCTCAACATTGAAAATCACCAACAATTTCAACAACACCCTCAACAATGAAAAACACCAACAAATTCAACAAAAACCTCAAAAAAGAAAAACATCAAAAATTCAGCACAAACCTCAATTTGAAAAACACCAACAGATTTAACAACCTCAACATTCAAATACACCAACAATTTCAACAACAAACTCAGCTTTGAAAAACACCAGCAATTCAGCAACCTCAACGTTGAAAAACACCAACAAATTCAACAACAACCTCAACTTTTAAAAATGCAAAAAGGTTCAACAAATAAAAATTGATAACAACAACAAATTCAAGAACAACCTCAATCTTGAAAATCACCAACAAATTTAACAACAACCTCAACAATGAAAAACATCAATAATTCAACAACAACAACCACAACAATGAAAAACACCAAACAATTCAACAACAACCTCAACATTCAAAAACACCAACAACTTCAAGAAAAACCTCAACAATTAAAAACACCATAAAATTCAACAACAACGTCAACTTTGAAAAATACCAACAAATTCAACAACCTCAACATTTAAAAACACCAACAAATTAAACAACAACCTCAACATTGAAAAACACCAAAAAATTCAATAACAACCTCAACAATGAAAAACACCAAAAAATTCAACAAAAAACTCAACAGTGAAAAACACCAACAAATTCAAAAACCTCAACATGGAAAAAGACCAACAAATTCAACAACAACTCAACATTGAAAATCACCTTAAAATTTAACAACAACCTCAACATTCAATAACACCAAAAAATTCAACAAAAACCTCAACAATGAAAAACACCAAAAAATTCAACAACAACCACAACATTGAAAAACTCCAACATATTCAACAACAACCTCAACAATGAAAAACACCAACATATTCAACAACCTTAACATTGAAAAACACCAACAATTTCAACTACTACCTCAGCTTTGAAAAATACAAAAAAGATCAAAAAAAAACCATTGATAACAACAATAAATTCAACAACCTCAACATTGAAAATCACCAACAATTTCAACAACACCCTCAACAATGAAAAACACCAACAAATTCAACAAAAACCTCAACAATGAAAAACACCAAAAAATTCAACAACGACCTTAATTTGAAAAACACAAACAGATTTAACAACCTCAACATTCAAATACACCAACAAATACAACAACAAACTGAGCTTTGAAAAACACCAACAAATTCAACAACCTCAACATTGAAAAACACCAACAAATTCAACAACAACCTCAACTTTTAAAAATACAAAAAGGTTCAACAAAATAAAAATTGATAAAGCCAACAAATTCAACAACAATCTCAATATTGAAAATCACCAACAAATTTAACAACAACCTCAACAATGAAAAACATCAAAAATTCAACAACAACAACCACAACAATGAAATACACCAAACAATTCAACAACAACCTCAACATTCAAACACAACAACAAATTCAACAACAACCTCAACAATGAAAAACACCAAAATATTCAACAACAACTTCAACTTTGAAAAATACCAACAAATTCCACAACCTCAACATTGAAAAACACCAACAAATTCAACAACAACCTCACCTTTGATAAATACAAAAAAGATCAAAAAAAAACATTGATAACACCAATAAATTCAAAAACCTCAACATTGAAAATCACCAACAAATTCAACAACAAGCTCAGCAATGAAAAACATCAAAAAATTCAACAACAACCTCATCTTTGAATAACATCAAAAAAATCAACAACCTCAACATTAAGAAACAGCAACAAATTCAACTGCAACCTCAAATTTGAAAATCACCAACAAATTCAACAACAACCTCAATAATGAAAAACATCAGCAAATTCAACAACAAACTCAACATTGAAAATCACCAAAAAATTGAACAACAACCTCATCATTGAAAAACTCCAACAATTTCAACAAAAACCTCAACAAAGAAAAACACCTAAAAATTCAACAACTAACTCAGCATTGAAAATCACCAACAAATTCAACAACAACCTCAACTTTGAAAAACACCAACAAATTCAAAAACGTCAACATGGAAAAACACCAACAATTTCGACCACAACCTCAAAATTGAAAATCACCAAAAAATTCAACAACAACCTCAACAATGAAAGACACCAACAAATTCAAGAAAAACCACAACAATGAAAAACACCTAAAAATTCATCAACAACCTCAACATTCAAAAACACCAACAAATTCAACAGAATCCTCAACAATGAAAAACACCTAAAAATTCAAAAACAACCTCAACATTGAAAATCACCAACAAATTCAACAAAAACCTCAACAAAGAAAAACACCAATAAATTCAACAACCTCAACATTGAAATTAACCAAATAATTCAAAAAAAACATCAACAATGAAAAACACCAAAAAATTCAACAACAAGCTCAACTTTGAAAAATACCAAAAAATTCAACAACCTCTACATTGAGAAACAGCAACAAATTCAACTGCAACCTCAACTTTGAAAAATACAAAAAGATTCAAATAAAAACATTGAATACACCAATAAATTCAACAACAACCTCAACATTGAAAATCAACAAAAAATTCAACAAAAATCTGAACAATGAAAAACACCAAAAAATTCATCAACAACCTGAACTTTCAAAAACAACAAAAAATTCAACAAAAACCTCAACAATGAAAAACACCAAAAAATTCAACAACAACCTCTACTTTGAAAAACACCAAACAATTCAACCACCTCAACATTGAGAAACAGCAACAAGTTCAACTGCAACCTCAACTTTGAAAAGTACAAAATGATTCAAATAAAAACATTGAATACACCAATAAATTCAACAACAAACTCATTATTGAAAATCACAAAAAAATTCAACAACAACCTCAACTTTGAAAAACACCAACAAATTCAACTACAACCTCAATATTGAAAATCACCAACAAGTTCAACAGCAACCTCAACAATGAAAAACTCCAACAAATTCAACAAAAACCTCAACAATGAAAAACACCAAATAATTCAACAACAATCTCAACATTCAAAACACCAACAAATTCAACAACAACCTCAACATTCGAAAACACCAATAAATTCAACAACAACCTCAGCAATGAAAAACAGCAAACAATTCAACAACAACGACCTCAACAGCGAAAAACAACAAAAAATTCATCAACAACCTCAGCAATGAAAAACAGCAAAAAATACAACAACAACGACCTCAACAATGAAAAATACCAAAAAATTCAGCAACAATCTCAACATTGAAAAAAACCAACAATTTCAACAACAACCACAACAGTGAATAACACCAAAAAATTCAACAACAAACTCAACATTGCAAATCACCAACAAATTCAACAACCTCAACATTGAATAACAACAACAAATTCAACTGCAACCTCAACTTTGAAAAATACAAAATAGTTCAAGAAAAATCATTGATAACACCAATAAATTCAACAACAACCTCAACAATGAAAAACACCAAATAATTCAACAACAATCTCATCACTCAAAACACCAACAAATTCAAAACAACCTCAACATTCAAAACACCAACAAATTCAACAAAAACCTCAACAATGAAAAGAACCAAAAAATTCAACAACAACCTCAACATTGAAAATCACCAACAAATTCAACAAAAACCTCAACATTCAAAAACACCAAAAAATTCAACAACAACCTCAACATTCAAAAACACCAAACAATTCAACAAAAACCTCAACAATGATAAACACCAAAAAATTCAACAACAACCTCAACTTTAAAAAAACCAACAACTTCAACAACCTCGACATTGAAAATCACCGACAAATTCAACAAACACGTCAACAATCAAAAACACCAACAAATTCATCAACACCCTCAACATTCAAAAACACCAACAAATGTTACAGAAATCACAACAATGCGAAACACCAAAAAATTCAAAAACAACCTCAACATTCAAAATCACCAACAAATTCAACAAAAACCTCAACAATGAAAAACAGCAAAAAATTCATGAACAACCTCAACATTGAAAAACATCAACAAATTCAACAAAAAACTCAACAATGATAAACACCAAAAAATTCAACAACAACCTCAACTTTAAAAAAACCAACAACTTCAACAACCTCGACATTGAAAATCACCGACAAATTCAACAAACACGTCAACAATCAAAAACACCAACAAATTCATCAACAACCTCAACATTCAAAAACACTAACAAATGTTACAGAAATCACAACAATGCGAAACACCAAAAAATTCAAAAACAACCTCAACATTCAAAATCACCAACAAATTCAACAAAAACCTCAACAATGAAAAACAGCAAAAAATTCATGAACAACCTCAACATTGAAAAACATCAACAAATTCAACAAAAAACTCAACAATGATAAACACCAAAAAATTCAACAACAACCTCAACTTTGAAAAACACCAACAACTACAACAACCTCAAACATTGAAAAAGACCAACAAATTCAACTGCAACCTCAACTTTGAAAAATACAAAAAAGATCAAAAAAAAACATTGATAATACCAATAAATTCAACAACCTCAACATTGAAAATCACCAACAAATTCAACAACAACCTCAACATTGAAAGTCACCAACAAATTCAACAAAAACCTCAACAATGAATGACACCAAAAAATTCAACAACAACCTCAATATTCGAAAACACCAATAAATTCAACAACAACCTCAGCAATGAAAAACAGCAAACAATTCAACAACAACGACCTCAACAGCAAAAAACAACAAAAAATTCATCAACAACCTCAGCAATGAAAAAGAGCAAAAAAATCAACAACAACGACCTCAACAATGAAAAATACCAAACAATTCAGCAACAATCTCAACATTGAAAAACTCCAACAATTTCAACAACAACCTCAACAATGAAAAACACCCAAAAATTCAACAACAAACTCAACATTGAAAATCACCAACAAATTCAACAACCACAACTTTGAAAATCACCAACAAATTCAACAGCAACCTCAACAATGAAAAACACCAACAAATTCAACAAAAACCTCAACAATGAAAAACACCAAAAAATTCAACAACGACCTCAATTTGAAAAACACAAACAGATTTAACAACCTCAACATTCAAATACACCAACAAATTCAACAACAAACTCAGCTTTGAAAAACACCAACAAATTCAACAACATCAACATTGAAAAACACCAACAAATTCAACAACAACCTCAACTTTTAAAAATACAAAAAGGTTCAACAAAATAAAAATTGATAAAGCCAACAAATTCAACAACAACCTCAATATTGAAAATCACCAACAAATTTAACAACAACCGCAACAATGAAAAACATCAAAAATTCAACAACAACCACAACAATGAAATACACCAAACAATTCTACAACAACCTCAACAGTCAAAAACAACAACAAATTCAACAACAACCTCAACTTTGATAAATACAAAAAAGATCAAAAAAAACCATTGATAACACCAATAAATTCAACAACCTCAACTTTGAAAATCACCAACAAATTCAACAACAAGCTCAGCAATGAAAAACATCAAAAAATTCAACAACAACCTCATCTTTGAATAACATCAAAAAAATCAACAACCTCAACATTGAGAAACAGCAACAAATTCAACTGCAACCTCAAATTTGAAAATCACCAACAAATTCAACAACAACCTCAATAATGAAAAACATCAAAAAATTCAACATCAACATCAACATTCAAAAACACCAAGAAATTAAACAAAAAACTCAACCATGAAAATCAACAAAAAATTCAACAACAACCTCAACTTTGAAAAACACCAAAAAATTCATCAACAACCTCAACATTCAAAATCACCAACAAATTCAACAAAAACCTCTACAATGAAAAACACCAAAAAATTCAACAACAACCTCAACATTGAAAAACACCAACAAATTCAACAACAACCTCAACATTCAAAAACACCAACAAATTCAACAAAAACTCGACATTTAAAAACACCAAAAAATTCAACAACAACCTCAACATTGAAAAACCAACAAATTCAACTGCAACCTCAACTTTGAAAAAGGCAAAAAAAGTTCAAGAAAAATCATTGATAACACCAATAAATTCAACAAGAACCTCAATATTGAAAATCACCAATAAATTCATCAACAACGTCAACAATGAAAAACATCAAAAAATTCAACAACAACCTCAACAATGAAAAACACCAAATAATTCAACAACAATCTCAACATTCAAAACACCAACAAATTCAACAACAACCTCAACATTCGAAAACACCAATAAATTCAACAACAACCTCAGCAATGAAAAACAGCAAACAATTCAACAACAACGACCTCAACAGCGAAAAACAACAAAAAATTCATCAACAACCTCAGCAATGAGAAACAACAAAAAATTCAACAACAACGACCTCAACAATGAAAAATACCAAAAAATTCAGCAACAATCTCAACATTGAAAAACTCCAAAAATTTCAACAACAACAACAACAATGAAAAACACCAAAAAATTCAACATCAAACTCGACATTGAAAATCACCAACAAATTCTACTACAACCTCAAAATTCAAAAACATCACAAATTCAACAAAAACCTCAACAATGAAAAACACCAAAAAATTCAGCAACAACCTCATCATTCAAAAACAGCAAAATATTCAACAGCAACCTCAACAATAAAACACACCAACAAATTCAACAACCACAATATTGAAGAACAACAACAAATTCAAAGACAACCTCAACATTCAAAAACACCAACAAATTCAACAAAAACCTCAACAATGAAATACACCAAAAAATTCAACGACAACCTCAACATTGAAAAACACCAACAAATTCAAAAACCTCGACATGGAAAAACACCAACAAATTCAACTACAACCTCAATATTGAAAATCACCAACAAATTCAACAGCAACCTCAACAATGAAAGACTCCAACAAATTCAACAAAAACCTCAACAATGAAAAACACCAAAAAATTCATCAACAACCTCAACATTCAAAAACACCAACAAATTCAACAGAATCCTCAACAATGAAAAACACCAAAAAATTCAACAAAAACCTCAACATTGAAAGTCACCAACAAATTCAACAAAAACCTCAACAATGAATAACACCAAAAAATTCATCAACAACCTCAACATTCAATAACACCAACAAATTAAACAGAATCCTGAACAATGAAAAACACCAAAAAATTCAACAACAACCTCAACATTGAAAATCATTAACAAATTCAACAAAAACCTCAACAATGAAAAACACCAATAAATTCAACAACCTCAACATTGAAAATCACCAAAAAAATTCAACAAAAACCTCAACAATGAAACACAGCAAAAAATTCAACAAGAACCTCAACTTTGAAAAACACCAAAAAATTACACAACCTCAACATTGAGAAACAGCAACAAATTCAACTGCAACCTCAACTTTGAAAAATACAGAAAGATTCAAAGCAAGCATTGAATACACCAATAAATTCAACCACCACCTCAACATTGAAAATCAACAACAAATTCAACAAAAACCTCAACAATGAAATACACCAAAAAATTCATCAACAACCTCAACATTCAAAAACACCAACAAATTCAACAAAAAGCTCAACAATGAAAAACACCAAAAAATTCAACAACAACCTCAACTTTGAAAAACACCAACAACTTCAACAACCTCAACATTGAAAAACACCAACAAATTCGAACTGCAACCTCAACATTGAAAAATACAAAAAAGATCAAAAACAAACATCGATAACACCAATAAATTCAACAACCTGAACATTGAAAATCACCAACAAATTCAAGAAAAACCTCAGCAATTAAAAACATCAAAAAATTCAAAGACAACCTAAACTTTGAAAAACACCAAAAAATTCAACAACCTCAACATTGAGAAACAGCAACAAATTCAACTGCAACCTCAACTTTGAAAAATACAAAAAGATTCGAATAAAAACATTGAATACACCAATAAATTCAACAACAACCTCAACATTGAAAATCACCAACAAATTCAACAAAAAACTTAACAATGAAAAACACCAAAAAATTTATCAACAACCCCAACATTCAAAAACACCAAAAAATTCAACAAAAACCTCATCAATGAAAAACACCAAAAAATTCAACAATAACCTCAACATTGAAAAACTCCAACAATTTCAACAACAACCTCAACAATGAAAAACACCCAGAAATTCAACAACAAACTCAACATTGAAAATCACCAACAAATTCAACAACAACCTCAACTTTGAAAAACACCAACAAATTCAACAACATCAACAGTGAAAAACACCAACAAATTAAAGTGCAAACTCAACTTTGAAAAATACAAAAAAGTTTTAAAAAAAACATTGATAACATCAATAAATTCAACAACAACCTCAATATTGAAAATCACCAACAAATTCAACAAGAACCTCAATATTGAAAATCACCTATAAATTCATCAACAACCTCAACAATGAAAAACATCAAAAAATTCAACAACAACCTCAATATTCGAAAACACCAATAAATTCAACAACAACCTCAGCAATGATAAACAGCAAACAATTCAACAACAACGACCTCAACAGCGAAAAACAACAAAAAATTCATCAACAAACTCAGCAATGAAAAAGAGCAAAAAAATCAACAACAACGACCTCAACAATGAAAAATACCAAACAATTCAGCAACAATCTCAACATTGAAAAACTCCAACAATTTCAACAACAACCTCAACAATGAAAAACACCCAAAAATTCAACAACAAACTCAACATTGAAAATCACCAACAAATTCAACAACCACAACTTTGAAAATCACCAACAAATTCAACAGCAACCTCAACAATGAAAAACACCAACAAATTCAACAAAAACCTCAACAATGAAAAACACCAAAAAATTCAACAACGACCGCAATTTGAAAAACACAAACAGATTTAACAACCTCAACATTCAAATACACCAACAAATTCAACAACAAACTCAGCTTTGAAAAACACCAACAAATTCAACAACATCAACATTGAAAAACACCAACAAATTCAACAACAACCTCAACTTTTAAAAATACAAAAAGGTTCAACAAAATAAAAATTGATAAAGCCAACAAATTCAACAACAACCTCAATATTGAAAATCACCAACAAATTTAACAACAACCGCAACAATGAAAAACATCAAAAATTCAACAACAACCACAACAATGAAATACACCAACAATTCAACAACAACCTCAACAGTCAAAAACAACAACAAATTCAACAACAACCTCAACTTTGATAAATACAAAAAAGATCAAAAAAAACCATTGATAACACCAATAAATTCAACAACCTCAACATTGAAAATCACCAACAAATTCAACAACAAGCTCAGCAATGAAAAACATCAAAAAATTCAACAACAACCTCATCTTTGAATAACATCAAAAAAATCAACAACCTCAACATTGAGAAACAGCAACAAATTCAACTGCAACCTCAAATTTGAAAATCACCAACAAATTCAACAACAACCTCAATAATGAAAAACATCAAAAAATTCAACATCAACATCAACATTCAAAAACACCAAGAAATTAAACAAAAAACTCAACCATGAAAATCAACAAAAAATTCAACAACAACCTCAACTTTGAAAAACACCAAAAAATTCATCAACAACCTCAACATTCAAAATCACCAACAAATTCAACAAAAACCTCTACAATGAAAAACACCAAAAAATTCAACAACAACCTCAACATTGAAAAACACCAACAAATTCAACAACAACCTCAACATTCAAAAACACCAACAAATTCAACAAAAAACTCGACATTTAAAAACACCAAAAAATTCAACAACAACCTCAACATTGAAAAACCAACAAATTCAACTGCAACCTCAACTTTGAAAAAGGCAAAAAAAGTTCAAGAAAAATCATTGATAACACCAATAAATTCAACAAGAACCTCAATATTGAAAATCACCAATAAATTCATCAACAACGTCAACAATGAAAAACATCAAAAAATTCAACAACAACCTCAACAATGAAAAACGCCAAATAATTCAACAACAATCTCAACATTCAAAACACCAACAAATTCAACAACAACCTCAACATTCGAAAACACCAATAAATTCAACAACAACCTCAGCAATGAAAAACAGCAAACAATTCAACAACAACGACCTCAACAGCGAAAAACAACAAAAAATTCATCAACAACCTCAGCAATGAGAAACAACAAAAAATTCAACAACAACGACCTCAACAATGAAAAATACCAAAAAATTCAGCAACAATCTCAACATTGAAAAACTCCAAAAATTTCAACAACAACAACAACAATGAAAAACACCAAAAAATTCAACATCAAACTCGACATTGAAAATCACCAACAAATTCTACAACAACCACAAAATTCAAAAACATCACAAATTCAACAAAAACCTCAACAATGAAAAACACCAAAAAAATTCAGCAACAACCACATCATTCAAAAACAGCAAAATATTCAACAGCAACCTCAACAATAAAACACACCAACAAATTCAACAACCACAATATTGAAGAACAACAACAAATTCAAAGACAACCTCAACATTCAAAAACACCAACAAATTCAACAAAAACCTCAACAATGAAATACACCAAAAAATTCAACGACAACCTCAACATTGAAAAACACCAACAAATTCAAAAACCTCGACATGGAAAAACACCAACAAATTCAACTACAACCTCAATATTGAAAATCACCAACAAATTCAACAGCAACCTCAACAATGAAAGACTCCAACAAATTCAACAAAAACCTCAACAATGAAAAACACCAAAAAATTCATCAACAACCTCAACATTCAAAAACACCAACAAATTCAACAGAATCCTCAACAATGAAAAACACCAAAAAATTCAACAAAAACCTCAACATTGAAAGTCACCAACAAATTCAACAAAAACCTCAACAATGAATAACACCAAAAAATTCATCAACAACCTCAACATTCAATAACACCAACAAATTAAACAGAATCCTCAACAATGAAAAACACCAAAAAATTCAACAACAACCTCAACATTGAAAATCATTAACAATTTCAACAAAAACCTCAACAATGAAAAACACCAATAAATTCAACAACCTCAACATTGAAAATCACCAAAAAAATTCAACAAAAACCTCAACAATGAAACACAGCAAAAAATTCAACAAGAACCTCAACTTTGAAAAACACCAAAAAATTACACAACCTCAACATTGAGAAACAGCAACAAATTCAACTGCAACCTCAACTTTGAAAAATACAGAAAGATTCAAAGCAAGCATTGAATACACCAATAAATTCAACCACCACCTCAACATTGAAAATCAACAACAAATTCAACAAAAACCTCAACAATGAAATACACCAAAAAATTCATCAACAACCTCAACATTCAAAAACACCAACAAATTCAACAAAAAGCTCAACAATGAAAAACACCAAAAAATTCAACAACAACCTCAACTTTGAAAAACACCAACAACTTCAACAACCTCAACATTGAAAAACACCAACAAATTCGAACTGCAACCTCAACATTGAAAAATACAAAAAAGATCAAAAACAAACATCGATAACACCAATAAATTCAACAACCTGAACATTGAAAATCACCAACAAATTCAAGAACAACCTCAGCAATGAAAAACATCAAAAAATTCAAAGACAACCTAAACTTTGAAAAACACCAAAAAATTCAACAACCTCAACATTGAGAAACAGCAACAAATTCAACTGCAACCTCAACTTTGAAAAATACAAAAAGATTCAAATAAAAACATTGAATACACCAATAAATTCAACAACAACCTCAACATTGAAAATCACCAACAAATTCAACAAAAAACTTAGCAATGAAAAAAACCAAAAAATTTATCAACAACCCCAACATTCAAAAACACCAAAAAATTCAACAAAAACCTCAACAATGAAAAACACCAAAAAATTCAACAACAACCTCAACATTCAAAAACACCAACAAATTCAACAGAATCCTCAACAATGAAAAACACCAAAAAAATTCAACAAAAACCTCAACATTGAAAGTCACCAACAAATTCAACAAAAACCTCAACAATGAATAACACCAAAAAATTCATCAACAACCTCAACATTCAATAACACCAACAAATTAAACAGAATCCTCAACAATGAAAAACACCAAAAAATTCAACAACAACCTCAACATTGAAAATCATTAACAAATTCAACAAAAACCTCAACAATGAAAAACACCAATAAATTCAACAACCTCAACATTGAAAATCACCAAAAAAATTCCACAAAAACCTCAACAATGAAACACAGCAAAAACTTCAACAAGAACCTCAACTTTGAAAAACACCAAAAAATTACACAACCTCAACATTGAGAAACAGCAACAAATTCAACTGCAACCTCAACTTTGAAAAATACAGAAAGATTCAAGCAAGCATTGAATACACCAATAAATTCAACCACCACCTCAACATTGAAAATCAACAACAAATTCAACAAAAACCTCAACAATGAAATACACCAAAAAATTCATCAACAACCTCAACATTCAAAAACACCAACAAATTCAACAAAAGCCTCAACAATGAAAAACACCAAAAAATTCAACAACAACCTCAACATTGAAAAACTCCAACAATTTCAACAACAACCTCAACAATGAAAAACACCCAGAAATTCAACAACAAACTCAACATTGAAAATCACCAACAAATTCAACAACAACCTCAACTTTGAAAAACACCAACAAATTCAACAACATCAACAGTGAAAAACACCAACAAATTAAAGTGCAAACTCAACTTTGAAAAATACAAAAAAGTTTTAAAAAAAACATTGATAACATCAATAAATTCAACAACAACCTCAACATTGAAAATCATTAACAAATTCAACAAAAACCTCAACAATGAAAAACACCAATAAATTCAACAACCTCAACATTGAAAATCACCAAAAAAATTCAACAAAAACCTCAACAATGAAACACAGCAAAAACTTCAACAAGAACCTCAACTTTGAAAAACACCAAAAAATTACACAACCTCAACATTGAGAAACAGCAACAAATTCAACTGCAACCTCAACTTTGAAAAATACAGAAAGATTCAAGCAAGCATTGAATACACCAATAAATTCAACCACCACCTCAACATTGAAAATCAACAACAAATTCAACAAAAACCTCAACAATGAAATACACCAAAAAATTCATCAACAACCTCAACATTCAAAAACACCAACAAATTCAACAAAAAGCTCAACAATGAAAAACACCAAAAAATTCAACAACAACGTCAACTTTGAAAAACACCAACAACTTCAACAACCTCAACATTGAAAAACACCAACAAATTCGACCTGCAACCTCAACATTGAAAAATACAAAAAAGATCAAAAACAAACATCGATAACACCAATAAATTCAACAACCTGAACATTGAAAATCACCAACAAATTCAAGAACAACCTCAGCAATGAAAAACATCAAAAAATTCAAAGACAACCTAAACTTTGAAAAACACCAAAAAATTCAACAACCTCAACATTGAGAAACAGCAACAAATTCAACTGCAACCTCAACTTTGAAAAATTCAAAAAGCTTCAAATAAATACATTGAATACACCAATAAATTCAACAACAACCTCAACATTGAAAATCACCAACAAATTCAACAAAAAACTTAGCAATGAAAAACACCAAAAAATTTATCAACAACCCCAACATTCAAAAACACCAAAAAATTCAACAAAAACCTCAACAATGAAAAACACCAAAAAATTCAACAACAACCTCAACATTGAAAAACTCCAACAATTTCAACAACAACCTCAACAATGAAAAACACCCAGAAATTCAACAACAAACTCAACATTGAAAATCACCAACAAATTCAACAACAACCTCAACTTTGAAGAACACCAACAAATTCAACAACATCAACAGTGAAAAACACCAACAAATTAAAGTGCAAACTCAACTTTGAAAAAAAAAAGTTTTAAAAAAAACATTGATCACATCAATAAATTCAACAACAACCTCAATATTGAAAATCACCAACAAATTCAACAAGAACCTCAATATTGAAAATCACCTATAAATTCATCAACAACCTCAACAATGAAAAACATCAAAAAATTCAACAACAACCTCAATATTCGAAAACACCAATAAATTCAACAACAACCTCAGCAATGATAAACAGCAAACAATTCAACAACAACGACCTCAACAGCGAAAAACAACAAAAAATTCATCAACAAACTCAGCAATGAAAAAGAGCAAAAAAATCAACAACAACGACCTCAACAATGAAATATACCAAACAATTCAGCAACAATCTCAACATTGAAAAACTCCAACAATTTCAACAACAACCTCAACAATGAAAAACACCCAAAAATTCAACAACAAACTCAACATTGAATATCACCAACAAATTCAACAACAACCACAACTTTGAAAATCACCAACAAATTCAACAGCAACCTCAACAATGAAAAAAACCAACAAATTCAACAAAAACCTCAACAATGAAAAACACCAAAAAATTCAACAACGACCTCAATTTGAAAAACACAAACAGATTTAACAACCTCAACATTCAAATACACCAACAAATTCAACAACAAACTCAGCTTTGAAAAACACCAACAAATTCAACAACATCAACATTGAAAAACACCAACAAATTCAACAACAACCTCAACTTTTAAAAATACAAAAAGGTTCAACAAAATAAAAATTGATAAAGCCAACAAATTCAACAACAACCTCAATATTGAAAATCAACAACAAATTTAACAACAACCTCAACAATGTAAAACATCGAAAATTCAACAACAACAACCACAACAATGAAATACACCAAACAATTCAACAACAACCTCAACATTCAAACAGAACAACAAATTCAACAACAACCTCAACAATGAAAAACACCAAAATATTCAACAACAACTTCAACTTTGAAAAATACCAACAAATTCCACAACCTCAACATTGAAAACACCAACAAATTCAACAACAACCTCAACTTTGATAAATACAATAAAAGATCAAAAAAAACCATTGATAACACCAATAAATTCAACAACCTCAACATTGAAAATCACCAACAAATTCAACAACAAGCTCAGCAATGAAAAACATCAAAAATTCAACAACAACCTCATCTTTGAATAACATCAAAAAAATCAACAACCTCAACATTGAGAAACAGCAACAAATTCAACTGCAACCTCAAATTTGAAAATCACCAACAAATTCAACAACAACCTCAATAATGAAAAACATCAGCAAATTCAACAACAAACTCAACATTGAAAATCACCAAAAAATTGAACAACAACCTCATCATTGAAAAACTCCAACAATTTCAACAACAACCTCAACAAAGAAAAACACCTAAAAATTCAACAACTAACTCAGCATTGAAAATCACCAACAAATTCAACAACAACCTCAACTTTGAAAAACACCAACAAATTCAAAAACGTCAACATGGAAAAACACCAACAATTTCAACCACAACCTCAAAATTGAAAATCACCAACAAATTCAACAACAACCTCAAAAATGAAAGACACCAACAAATTCAAGAAAAACCACAACAATGAAAAACACCTAAAAATTCATCAACAACCTCAACATTCAAAAACACCAACAAATTCAACAGAATCCTCAACAATGAAAAACACCTAAAAATTCAAAAACAACCTCAACATTGAAAATCACCAACAAATTCAACAAAAACCTCAACAACGAAAAACACCAATAAATTCAACAACCTCAACATTGAAAATAACCAAAAAATTCAAAAAAAACCTCAACAATGAAAAACACCAAAAAATTCAACAACAAGCTCAACTTTGAAAAACACCAAAAAATTCAACAACCTCTACATTGAGAAACAGCAACAAATTCAACTGCAACCTCAACTTTGAAAAATACAAAAAGATTCAAATAAAAACATTGAATACACCAATAAATTCAACAACAACCTCAACATTGAAAATCAACAAAAAATTCAACAAAAATCTGAACAATCAAAAACACCAAAAAATTCATCAACAACCTGAACAATCAAAAACACCAATAAATTCAACAACAAAATCAATATTGAAAATCACAAAAAAATTCAACAACAACCTCAACTTTGAAAAACACCAACAAATTCAAAAACCTCAGCATGGAAAAACACCAACAAATTCAACTACAACCTCAATATTGAAAATCACCAACAAATTCAACAGCAACCTCAACACTAAAAAACTCCAACAAATTAAACAAAAACCTCAACAATGAAAAACACCAAATAATTCAACAACAATCTCAACATTCAAAACACCAACAAATTCAACAACAACCTCAACATTCGAAAACACCAATAAATTCAACAACAACCTCAGCAATGAAAAACAGCAAACAATTCAACAACAACGACCTCAACAGCGAAAAACAACAAAAAATTCATCAACAACCTCAGCAATGAAAAACAACAAAAAATACAACAACAACGACCTCAACAATGAAAAATACCAAAAAATTCAGCAACAATCTCAACATTGAAAAACTCCAACAATTTCAACAACAACCACAACAGTGAATAACACCAAAAAATTCAACAACAAACTCAACATTGCAAATCACCAACAAATTCAACAACCTCAACATTGAATAACACCAACAAATTCAACTGCAACATCAACTTTGAAAAATACAAAAAAATTCAAGAAAAATCATTGATAACACCAATAAATTCAACAACAACCTCAATAATGAAAAACACCAAATAATTCAACAACAATCTCATCATTCATAACACCAACAAATTCAAAACAACCTCAACATTCAAAAACACCAACAAATTCAACAAAAACCTCAACAATGAAAAACACCAAAAAATTCAACAACAACCTCAACATTGAAAATCACCAACAAATTCAACAAAAACCTCAACAATTAAAATACACCAAAAAATTCAACAACAACCTCAACATTCAAAAACACCAAACAATTCAACAAAAACCTCAACAATGATAAACACCAAAAAATTCAACAACAAACTCAACTTTTAAAAAACCAACAACTTCAACAACCTCGACATTGAAAATCACCAACAAATTCAAGAACAACCTCAGCAATGAAAAACACCAAAAAATTCAAAGACAACCTAAACTTTGAAAAACACCAAAAAATTCAACAACCTCAACATTGAGAAACAGCAACAAATTCAACTGCAACCTCAACTTTGAAAAATACAAAAAGCTTCAAATAAAAACATTGAATACACCAATAAATTCAACAACAACCTCAACATTGAAAATCACCAACAAATTCAACAAAAAACTTAGCAATGAAAAAAACCAAAAAATTTATCAACAACCCCAACATTCAAAAACACCAAAAAATTCAACAAAAACCTCAACAATGAAAAACACCAAAAAATTCAACAACTACCTCAACATTGAAAAACTCCAACAATTTCAACAACAACCTCAACAATGAAAAACACCCAGAAATTCAACAACAAACTCAACATTGAAAATCACCAACAAATTCAACAACAACCTCAACTTTGAAAAACACCAACAAATTCAACAACATCAACAGTGAAAAACACCAACAAATTAAAGTGCAAACTCAACTTTGAAAAATACAAAATAGTTTTAAAAAAAACATTGATCACATCAATAAATTCAACAACAACCTCAATATTGAAAATCACCAACAAATACAACAAGAACCTCAATATTGAAAATCACCTATAAATTCATCAACAACCTCAACAATGAAAAACATCAAAAAATTCAACAACAACCTCAACATTCGAAAACACCAATAAATTCAACAACAACCTCAGCAATGAAAAACAGCAAACAATTCAACAACAACGACCTCAACAGCAAAAAACAACAAAAAATTCATCAACAACCTCAGCAATGAAAAAGAGCAAAAAAATCAACAACAACGACCTCAACAATGAAAAATACCAAACAATTCAGCAACAATCTCAACATTGAAAAACTCCAACAATTTCAACAACAATCTCAACAATGAAAAACACCCAAAAATTCAACAACAAACTCAACATTGAAAATCACCAACAAATTCAACAACAACCTCAACATTCAAAAACAACAACGAATTCAACAAAAAACTCAACAATGAAAAACACCAAAAAATTCAACAACGACCTCAAATTTGAAAAACACCAAAAAATTCAACAACGAACTCAAATTTGAAAAACAACCAAAATATTCAACAACCTCAACATTGAGAAACAGCAACAAATTCAACTGCAAACTCAACTTTGAAAACTACAAAAAGATTAAAAAAAAACATTGAATACACCAATAAATTCAACAACAAACTCACTTTTGAATAACACCAACAGACTTAACAACCACAACATTCAAATACAACAACAAATTCAACAACAACTTCAGCTTTGAAAAACACCAACAAATTCAACAACCTCAATATTGAAAAACACCAACAAATTCAACAACAATCTCAACTTTTAAAAATACAAAAAGGTTCAACAAAAAAAAAATTGATAACACCATCAAATTCAAGAACAACCTCAATATTGAAAATCACCAACAAATTTAACAACAACCTCAACAATGAAAAACATAAAAAATTCAACAACAACAACCTCAACAATGAAAAACACCAAACAATTCAACACCAACCACAAATTTCAAAAACTCCAACAAATTCAACAACAACCACAACAATGAAAAACACCAAAAAATTCAACAACAACCTCAACTTTGAAAAACACCAACAAATTCAACAACCTCAAAATTGAAAAACTCCAACAAAATCAACTAAACCTCAACTTTGAAAAATACAAAAAAGATCAAGAAAAAAACCATTGATAACACCAATAAATTCAACAACCTCAACATTGAAAATCAACAACAAATTCAACAACAACCTCAGCAATGAAAAACATCAAAAAATTCAACAAGAACCTCAACAATGAAAAACACCAAAAAATTCAACAACAAACTCAAAATTGAAAATCACCATCAACTTCAGCAAAAATCTCAACATTGAAAAACATCAAAAAATACAACAACAACCTCAACATTACAAAACACCAACAAATTCAACAAAAACCTCAACAATGAGAACACCAAAAAATTCAACAACAATCACAACTTTGAAAAACACCAACAAATTCAACAACATCAACATTGAAAAACACCAACAAATTAACGTGCAAACTCAACTACGAAAAATACAAAAAAATTTAAAAAAAACATTGATAACATCAATAAATTCAACAACTACCTCATTATTGAAAATCACAAACAAATTCATCAACAACTTCAACAGTGATAACAGGCAACCAATTCAACAACAACGACCTCAACAATGAAAAACACCAAAAAATTCAACAACAACCTCAACCATGAAAATCTGCAACAATTTCAACAACAATCTCAACAATATAAAACACCAAAAAATTCAACAATACACTCAACATTGAAAATCACCAACAAATTCAACAACAACCTCAACAATGAAAAATATCAAAAAATTCAACAACAACCGCAACATTCAAAAACAACAACAAATTCAACAAATAACTCAGCAATGAAAAACACCAAAAAATTCAACAACAACCTCAAATTTGAAAAACACCAAAATATTCAACAACCTCAACATTGAGAAAAAGGAACAAATTCAACTGCAACCTCAACTTTGAAAACTACAAAAAGATTCAAAAAAAGCATTGAATACACCAATAAATTCAACAACAACCACAATATTGAAAATCACCAAAATATTCAACAACAACCTCAACATTGAAAAACACCAAAGTATTCAACAACAACCTCAACTTTGAAAAAGAACAACAAATTCAAAATTCAACATGGAAAAAGACCAACAAATTCAACTACAACCTCATATTGAAAATCAGCAACAAATTCAACAACAACCTCAACAATAAAAAACACCAACATCTTCAACAAAAACCTCAACAATGAAAAACACCAAAAACATTCATCAACAACCTCACTTTGAAAAACACCAACAGATTTAGCAACCACAGCATTGAAATACACCAACAAATTCAACAGCAACCTCAGCTTTGAAATACACCAACAAATTCAACAACCTCAATATTGAAAAACACCAACAAATTCAACAACAATCTCAACTTTTAAAAAATACAAGAAGGTTCAACAAAAAAATATTGATAACACCAACAAATTCAACACCAACCTCAATATTGAAAATCACCAACAAATTTAACAACAACCTCAACAATGAAAACCATCAAAAAATTCAACAACTACAACCTCAACAATGAAAAACACCAAACAATTCAACACAAAACACAACATTCAAAAACAACAACAAATTCAACAACAACCTCAACAATGAAAAACACCAAAAAATTCAACAACAACCTCTACATTCAAAAACACCAACAAAGTCAACAAAAACCTCAACAATTAAAAACACCAAAAAATTCAACAACAACGTCAACTTCGAAAAACACCAACAAATTCAAGAACCTCAACATTGAAAAACTCCAACAAATTCAACAACAAACTCAACATTGAAAAACTCCAACTAATTCAACAACAACCTCAACAATGAAAAACACCAAAAAATTCAACAACAACCTCAACATTCAAAAACACCAACAAATTCAACAACCTCATCATTGAAAAACAACAACAAATTCAACTGCAACCTCAACTTTGAAAAATACAAATAAGATCAAAACAAACCATTGATAACACCAATAAATTCAACAACCTCAACCTTGAAAATCACCAACCAATTGAACAACAACCTCAGCAATGAAAAACATCAAAATATTCAACAACAACCTCAACAAAGAAAAACACCAACAAATTCGACAAGTACCGCAACAATGAAAACTACCAAAATATTCTACAAAAACCTCAACAATGAATAACACTAAAAAATTCAACAACAACCTCAACTTTCAAAAACAACAACAAATTCAACAAAAAACTCAACAATGAAAAACACCAAAAAATTCAACAACAACCTCAACATTCAAAAACACCAACAAATTCAACAAAAACCTCAACAATTAAAAACACCAAAAAATTCAACAACAACGTCAACTTCGAAAAACACCAACAAATTCAACAACCTCAACATTGAAAAACTCCAACAAATTCAACAACAAACTCAACATTGAAAAACTCCAACTAATTCAACAACAACCTCAACAATGAAAAACACCAAAAAATTCAACAACAACCTCAACATTCAAAAACACCAACTAATTCAACAACCTCATCATTGAAAAACACCAACAAATTCAACTGCAACCTCAACTTTGAAAAATACAAATAAGATCAAAACAAACCATTGATAACACCAATAAATTCAACAACCTCAACCTTGAAAATCACCAACAAATTGAACAACAACCTCAGCAATGAAAAACATCAAAAAATTCAACAACAACCTCAACAAAGAAAAACACCAACAAATTCGACAAGTACCGCAACAATGAAAAATACCAAAATATTCTACAAAAACCTGAACAATGAATAACACTAAAAAATTCAACAACAACCTCAACTTTCAAAAACAACAACAAATTCAACAAAAAACCCAACAATGAAAAGCACCAAAAAATTCAACAACAACCTCAACTTTGAAAAACACCATAGAATTCAACAACCTCAACATTGAGAAACAGCAACAAATTCAACTGCAACGTCAACTTTGAAAAATACAAAAAGATTCAAAAGAAAACATTGAATACACCAATAAATTCAACAACAACCTCAACATTGAAAATCAGCAGATTATTCAACAACAACCTCAAATTTGAAAAACACCATCTAATTCAAAAACCTCAGCATGGAAAAACACCAACAAATTCAACTACAACCTCAATTTTGAAAATCACCAACAAATTGAACAACAACCTCAATAATGAAAAACACCAAAGAATTCATCAACAGCCTCAACATTCAAAAACACCAACAAATTCAAAAACAACCTCAACATTGTAAAACACCAAAAAATTCAACAACAACCTCAACATTCAAAAACAACAACAAATTCAACAAAAACCTCAACAATTAAAAACACCAAAATATTCAACAACAACCTCATCTTTGAAAGACACCAACAAATTCAACAACCTCAACATTGAAAAACACCATCAAATTCAAGAAGAACCTCAACATTGAAAAACTCCAACAAATTCAACAACAAACTCAACAATGAAAAACACCAACAAATTCAACAACAACCTCAACTTTGAAAAACACCAACAAATTCAACAACCTCAAAATTGAAAAACACCAACAAATTCAACTGCAACCTCAACTTTGAAAAATACAAAAAAGATCAAAAAAAACCATTGATAACACCAATAAATTCAACAATCTGAACATTGAAAATCACCAACAACTTCAAAAACAACCTCAGCAATTAAAAACATCAAAATATTCAACAAGAACCTCAGCAATGAAAAACACCAAAAAATTCAACAACAAACTCAAAATTGAAAATCACCATCAAATTCAACAAAAATCTCAACATTCAAAAACACCAAAAAATACAACAACATTCTCAACATTCCAAAGCACCAACAAATTCAACAAAAACCTCAACAATGAAAACACCAAAAAATTCAACAACAATCACAACTTTGAAAAACACCAACAAATTCAACAACATCAACATTGAATAACACCAACAAATTAAAGTGCAAACTCAACTTTGAAAAATTCAAAAAAAAATTTAAAAAAACATTGATAACATCAATAAATTCAACCATAACCTCAATATTGAAAATCACATACAAATTCATCAACAACTTCAACAGTGATAACAGGCAACCAATTCAACAACAACGACCTCAACAATGAAAAACACCAAAAAATTCAACAACAACCTCAACCTTGAAAATCTGCAACAATTTCAACAACAACCTCAACATTCAAAAACAACAACAAATACAACAAAAAACTCAACAATGAAAAACACCAAAAAATTCAACAACAACCTCAAATTTGAAAAACACCAAAATATTCAACAACCTCAACATTGAGAAACAGGAACAAATTCAACTACAACCTCAACTTTGAAAACTACAAAAAGATTCAAAAAAAACATTTGAATACACCAATAAATTCAACAACAACCACAATATTGAAAATCACCAACATATTCAACAACAACCTCATCATTGAAAAACACCAAAGTATTCAACAACAACCTCAACTTTGAAGAAGAACAACAAATTCAAAAACCTCAACATGGAAAAAGACCAAAAAATTCAACTACAACCTCAATATTGAAAATCACCAACAAATTCAACAACAACCTCAACAATGAAAAACACCAACATCTTCAACAAAAACCTCAACAATGAAAAACACCAAAAAAATTGATCAACAACCTCACTTTTGAAAAACACCAACAGATTTAACAACTACAATATTCAAATAAATCAACAAATTCAACAACAAACTCAGCTTTGAAAAACACCAACAGATTCAAAAACAATCTCAACTTTTAAAAATTCAAAAAGATTCAACAAAAAAAAATTGATAGCACCAACAAATTTAACAACAACCTCAATATTGAAAATCACCAACGAATTTTACAACAACCTCAACAATGAAAAACATCAAAAAATTCAACAACAACCTCAACAATGAAAAACACCAAATAATTCAACACCAAACACAACATTCAAAAACAACAACAAATTCAACAACAACCTCAACAATGAAAAACACCAAAAAATTCAACAACAACCTCAACAATCAAAAACACCAACAAAGTCAACAAAAACCTCAAAAATTAAAAACACCAAAAAATTCAACAACAACGTCAACTTCGAAAAACACTAACAAATTCAACAACCTCAACATTGAAATACACCAACAAATTCAACAACAACCTCAACATTGAAATACACCAACAAATTCAACAACAACCTCATCATTGAATAACACCAACAAAATCAACTGCAACCTCAACTTTGAAAAATACAAATAAGATCAAAAAAAACCATTGATAACATCAATAAATTCAACAACCTGAACATTTAAAATCACCAACAAATTCAACAGCAACCTCAGCAATGAAAAACATCAAAAAATTCAACAACAACCTCAACAAAGAAAAACAACAACAAATTCGACAAGTACCGCAACAATGATAAACACCAAAATGTTCAACAACAACCTCAACAGTGAATAACACCAAAAAATTCAACAACAACCTCAACATTCAATAACAACAACAAATTCAACAAAAAACTCAACAATGAAAAACACCAAAAAATTCAACAACAACCTCAACTTTGAAAAACACCAAAAAATTCAACAACCTCAACATTGAGCAACAGCAACAAATTCAACTGCAACCTCAACTTTGCAAAATACACAAAGATTCAAAAAAAAGTATTGAATACACCAATAAATTCAACAAAAAACCTCAATATTGAAAATCACCACAAAATTCAACAACAACCTCAACAATGAAAAACACCAAAAAATTCAACAACAACCTCAACATTCAAAAACACCAACAAATACAACAACCTCATCATTGAAAAACACCAACAAATTCAACTGCAACCTCAACTTTGAAAAATACAAATAAGATCAAAACAAACCATTGATAACACCAATAAATTCAACAACCTCAACCTTGAAAATCACCAACAAATTGAAAAACAACCTCAGCAATGAAAAACATCAAAAAATTCAACAACAACCTCAACAAAGAAAAACACCAACAAATTCGACAAGTACCGCAACAATGAAAACTACCAAAATATTCTACAAAAACCTCAACAATGAATAACACTAAAAAATTCAACAACAACCTCAACTTTCAAAAACAACAACAAATTCAACAAAAAACTCAACAATGAAAAACACCAAAAAAATTCAACAACAACCTCAACATTCAAAAACACCAACAAATTCAACAAAAAACTCAACAATTAAAAACACCAAAAAATTCAACAACAACGTCAACTTCGAAAAACACCAAGAAATTCAACAACATCAACATTGAAAAACTCCAACAAATTCAACAACAAACTCAACATTGAAAAACTCCAACTAATTCAACAACAACCTCAACAATGAAAAACACCAAAAATTCAACAACAACCTCAACATTCAAAAACACCAACTAATTCAACAACCTCATCATTGAAAAACACCAACAAAGTCAACTGCAACCTCAACTTTGAAAAATACAAATAAGATCAAAAAAAAACATTGATAACACCAATAAATTCAACAACCTCAACCTTGAAAATCACCAACAAATTGAACAACAACCTCAGCAATGAAAAACATCAAAAAATTCAACAACAACCTCAACAAAGAAAAACACCAACAAATTCGACAAGTACCGCAACAATGAAAAATACCAAAATATTCTACATAAACCTCAACAATGAATAACACTAAAAAATTCAACAACAACCTCAACTTTCAAAAACAACAACAAATTCAACAAAAAACTCAACAATGAAAAGCACCAAAAAATTCAACAACAACCTCAACTTTGAAAAACACCATAGAATTCAACAACCTCAACATTGAGAAACAGCAACAAATTCAACTGCAACGTCAACTTTGAAAAATACAAAAAGATTCAAAAAAAAACATTGAATACACCAATAAATTCAACAACAACCTCAACATTGAAAATCAGCAGAAAATTCAACAACAACCTCAAATTTGAAAAACACCATCTAATTCAAAAACCTCAGCATGGAAAAAAACCAACAAATTCAACTACAACCTCAATTTTGAAAATCACCAACAAATTGAACAACAACCTCAACAATGAAAAACACCAAAGAATTCATCAACAGCCTCAACATTCAAAAACAACAACAAATTCAACAAAAAACTCAACAATGAAAAACACCAAAAAAATTCAGCAACAACCTCAACATTCAAAAACACCAACAAATTCAACAAAAAACTCAACAATTAAAAACACCAAAAAATTCAACAACAACGTCAACTTCGAAAAACACCAAGAAATTCAACAACATCAACATTGAAAAACTCCAACAAATTCAACAACAAACTCAACATTGAAAAACTCCAACTAATTCAACAACAACCTCAACAATGAAAAACACCAAAAAATTCAACAACAACCTCAACATTCAAAAACACCAACTAATTCAACAACCTCATCATTGAAAAACACCAACAAAGTCAACTGCAACCTCAACTTTGAAAAATACAAATAAGATCAAAAAAAAACATTGATAACACCAATAAATTCAACAACCTCAACCTTGAAAATCACCAACAAATTGAACAACAACCTCAGCAATGAAAAACATCAAAAAATTCAACAACAACCTCAACAAAGAAAAACACCAACAAATTCGACAAGTACCGCAACAATGAAAAATACCAAAATATTCTACATAAACCTCAACAATGAATAACACTAAAAAATTCAACAACAACCTCAACTTTCAAAAACAACAACAAATTCAACAAAAAACTCAACAATGAAAAGCACCAAAAAATTCAACAACAACCTCAACTTTGAAAAACACCATAGAATTCAACAACCTCAACATTGAGAAACAGCAACAAATTCAACTGCAACGTCAACTTTGAAAAATACAAAAAGATTCAAAAAAAAACATTGAATACACCAATAAATTCAACAACAACCTCAACATTGAAAATCAGCAGAAAATTCAACAACAACCTCAAATTTGAAAAACACCATCTAATTCAAAAACCTCAGCATGGAAAAACACCAACAAATTCAACTACAACCTCAATTTTGAAAATCACCAACAAATTGAACAACAACCTCAACAATGAAAAACACCAAAGAATTCATCAACAGCCTCAACATTCAAAAACAACAACAAATTCAACAACAACCTCAACTTTGAAAAACACCAGCAACTTCAACAACCTCAACATTCAAAAACACCAACAAATTCAACTAAAACCTCAATATTGAAAATCACAAACAAATTCAACAACAACCACAACAATGAAAAACACCAAACAAATCACCCACAACTTCAACATTCAAGAACACCAACAATTCAACAACAACCTCAACAATGAAAAACACCAAAAAATTCATCAACAACCTCAACATTCAAAAAACACCAACAAATTCAACAAAAACCTCAACAATTAAAAACACCATAAAATTCATCAACAACGTCAACTTTGAAAAACACCAAGAAATTCAACAACCTCAACATTGAAAAACACCAACAAATTCAACAACAAACTCAACATTGAAAAACACCAAAAAAATTCAACAACAACCTCAACATTGAAAAACAACAACAAATTCAACAAAAACCTCAACAATGAAAAAAATCAAAAAATTCAACAACAACCTCATTTAGAAAAACGCCAACAGATTTAACAACCTCAACATTCAAATACACCAACAAATTCAACAGCAAACTCAGCTTTGAAAAACACCAACAAATTCAACAACCTCAACATTGAAAATCACCAACTAATTCAACAACAACCTCAACTTTTAAAAATACAAAAAGGTTCAACAAAATAAAAATTGATAACAACAACAAATTCAACAACATCAATATTGAAAATCACCAACAAATTTAACAACAACCTCAACAATGAAAAACACCAAAAAATTCATCAACAATCTCAACATTCAAAAACACCTACAAATTCAACAAAAACCTCAACAATTAAAAACACCATAAAATTCAACAACAACGTCAACTTTGAAAAACACAAACAAATTCAAAATCCTCAACATGGAAAAACACCAACAAATTCAACCACAACCTCAACATTGAAAATCACCAACAAATTCAACAACAACCTCAACAATGAAAAACACCAAAAAATTCAACAAAAACCACAACAATGAAAAACACCAAAAAATTCGTCAACAACCTCAACATTCAAAAACACCAACAAATTCAACAGAATCCTCAACAATGAAAAACACCAATAAATTCAACAACCTCAACATTGAAAATCACCAATAAATTCAACAAAAACCTCAACAATGAAAAACTCCAAAAATTTCAACAACAACCTCAACTTTGAAAAACACCAAAAAATTCAACAACCTCAACATTGAGAAACAGCAACAAATTCAACTGCAAGCTCAACATTGAAAAATACAAAAAGATTCAAATAAAAACATTGAATATACCAATTAATTCAACAACAACCTCAACATTCAAAATCACAAACAAATTCAACAACAACCAAAACAATGAAAAACACCAACAAATTCAACAGAAACCTCAACAATGAAGAATGTCAAAAAATTCAACAACAACCTCAATTAGATAAACGCCAACACATTTAACAACCTCAACATTCAAATACACCAACAAATTCAACAACAAACTAAGCTTTGAAAAACACCAACAAATTCAACAACCTCAACATTGAAAAACAACAATAAATTCAACAACAACCTCAACTTTTAAAAATATAACAAGGTTCAACAAAATAAAAATTGATAACAACAACAAATTCAACAACAACATCAATATGGAAAATCACCAAGAAATTTAACAACAACCTCAACAATGAAAAATATCAAAACTTCAACATCAACAACCACAACAATGAAAAACACCAAACAATTCAACAGCAACTTCCACATTCAAAAACGCCAACAATTCAACAACAACCTCAACATTCAAAAACACCAAATAATTCAACAAACACCTCAACAATGAAAAACACCAAAAAATTCAACAACAACCTCAACATTGAAAATCACCAACAAATTCAACAGCAACCTCAGCAATGAAAAACATCAAAAAATTCAAAAACAACCTCTACTTTGAAAAACACCAATGAATTCAACAAACTCAACATTGAGAAAGAGCAACAAATTCAACTGCAACCTCAACTTTGAAAAATACAAAAAGATTCAAATAAAAACATTGAATACACAAATAAATTCAACAACAACCTCAACATTGAAAATCACCAACAAATTCAACAAAACCTCAACAATGAAAAACACCAAAAAAATTCATCAACAACCCCAACATTCAAAAACACCATAAAATTCAAAAAAAACCTCAAGAATGAAAAACACCAAACAATTCAACAACAACCTCAACATTGAAAAAATCCAACAATTTCAACAACAACCTCAACAATGAAAAACTCCAAAAATTTCAACAACAACCTCAACTTTGAAAAACACCAAAAAATTCAACAACCTCAACATTGAGAAACAGCAACAAATTCAACTGCAAGCTCAACATTGAAAAATACAAAAAGATTCAAATAAAAACATTGAATATACCAATTAATTCAACAACAACCTCAACATTCAAAATCACAAACAAATTCAACAACAACCAAAACAATGAAAAACACCAACAAATTCAACAGAAACCTCAACAATGAAGAATATCAAAAAATTCAACAACAACCTCAATTAGATAAACGCCAACACATTTAACAACCTCAACATTCAAATACACCAACAAATTCAACAACAAACTAAGCTTTGAAAAACACCAACAAATTCAACAACCTCAACATTGAAAAACAACAACAAATTCAACAACAACCTCAACTTTTAAAAATATAACAAGGTTCAACAAAATAAAAATTGATAACAACAACAAATTCAACAACAACATCAATATGGAAAATCACCAACAAATTTAACAACAACCTCAACAATGAAAAATATCAAAACTTCAACATCAACAACCACAACAATGAAAAACACCAAACAATTCAACAACAACTTCCACATTCAAAAACGCCAACAATTCAACAACAACCTCAACATTCAAAAACACCAAATAATTCAACAAACACCTCAACAATGAAAAACACCAAAAAATTCAACAACAACCTCAACATTGAAAATCACCAACAAATTCAACAGCAACCTCAGCAATGAAAAACATCAAAAAATTCAAAAACAACCTCTACTTTGAAAAACACCAATGAATTCAACAAACTCAACATTGAGAAAGAGCAACAAATTCAACTGCAACCTCAACTTTGAAAAATACAAAAAGATTCAAATAAAAACATTGAATACACAAATAAATTCAACAACAACCTCAACATTGAAAATCACCAACAAATTCAACAAAACCTCAACAATGAAAAACACCAAAAAAATTCATCAACAACCCCAACATTCAAAAACACCATAAAATTCAAAAAAAACCTCAAGAATGAAAAACACCAAACAATTCAACAACAACCTCAACATTGAAAAAATCCAACAATTTCAACAACAACCTCAACAATGAAAAACAACGAAAAACTCAACAACAAACTCAACATTGAAAATCACCAACAAATTCAACAACAACCTCAACTTTGAAAAACAGCAACAAATTCAAAAACCTCAACATTGAAAATCACCAACAACTACAACAACAGACTCAACTTTCAAAAACACCAACAAATTCAAAAACCTCAACATTGAAACTCACCAACAAATTCAACAACAACCTCAACAATGAAAAACACCCACAAATTCAACAAAAACCTCAACAATGAAAAACACCAAAAAATTCATCAACAACCTCAATAAAAAAAACACCAACAAATTCAACAGAAACCTCAACAATGAAACACACCAAAATATTCAACTACAACCTAAACATTGAATATCACCATCAAATTCAACTGCAACCTCAACTTTGAAAAATACAAAAAGATTCAAATAAAAACATTGAATACACCAATAAATTCAACAACAAACTCAGCTTTGAAAAACACCAACAAATTCAACAACCTTAACATTGAAAAACAACAACAAATTCAACAACAACCTCAACTTTTAAAACTACAAAAAGGTTCAACAAAATAAAAATTGATAACACCAACAAATTCAACAACAACCTCAATATTGAAAATCACCAACAAATTTATCAACATCCTCAACAATCAAAAACATCAAAAATTCAACAACAACAACCACAACAATGAAAAACACAAAACAATTCAACAACAACCTCAACATTCAAAAACACCAACAAATTCAACAACAACCTCAACAATGAAAAACACCAAATAATTCTTCAACAAACTCAACATTCAAAAACACCAACAAATTCAACAAAAACCTCAACAATTAAAAACACCTTAAAATTCAACAACAACGTCAACTATGAAAACTACCAACAAATTCAACAACAAACTCAACATTGAAAATCACCAAAAAATTGAACCACAACCTCAACATTCAAAAACTCCTACAACAACCTCAACAATGAAAAACACCAAAAAATTCAACAACAAACTCAACATTGAAAATCACCAACAAATTCAACAACAACCTTAGCTTTGAAAAACACAAACCAATTCAAAATCCTCAACATGGAAAAACACCAACAGATTCAACCACAACCTCAACATTGAAAATCACCAACAAATTCAACAACAACCTCAACAATGAAAAACATCAAAAAATTCAACAAAAACCTCAACAATGAAAAACACCAAAAAATTCGTCAACAACCTCAACATTCAAAAACACCAACAAATTCAACAGAATCCTCAACAATGAAAAACACCAATAAATTCAACAACCTCAACATTGAAAATCACCAACAAATTCAACAAAAACCTCAACAATGAAAAACTCCAAAAATTTCAACAACAACCTCAACTTTGAAAAACACCAAAAAATTCAATAACCTCAACATTGAGAAACAGCAACAAATTCAACTGCAACCTCAACTTTGAAAAATACAAAAAGATTCAAATAAAAACATTGAATACACCAATAAATTCAACAACAACCTCAACATTGAAAATCACAAACAAATTCAACAACAACCTAAACAATCAAAAACACCAACAAATTCAACAAAAACCTCAACAGTGAAGAAAATCAAAAAATTCAACAACAACCTCAATTAGAAAAACGCCAACACATTTAACAACCTCAACATTCAAATACACCAACAAATTCAACAACAAACTAAGCTTTGAAAAACATCAACAAATTCAACAACCTCAACATTGAAAAACACCAACTAATTCAACAACAACCTCAACTTTTAAAAATACAACAAGGTTCAACAAAATAAAAATTGATAACATCAACAAATTCAACAACAACATCAATCTTGAAAATCACCAACAAAATCACCAACAAACCTCAACAATGAAAAATATCAAAACTTCAACAACAACCACAACAATGAAAAACACCAAACAATTCAGCAACAAATTCAACATTCTAAAACACCGACAGTTCAACAACAACCTCAACATTCAAAAACACCAAAAAATTCAACAGAAACCTCAACAATGAAAAACACCAAAAAATTCAACAACATCATCAACTTTGAAAAACACTAACAAATTCAACAGCAACCTCAGCAATGAAAAACATCAAAAAAGATTTAAAAAAACCATTGATAACACGAATAAATTCAACAACCTCAACATTGAAAATCACCAACAAATTCAACATCAACTTCAGCAAGAAAAACATCAAAAAATTCAAAAACAATCTCTACTTTGAAAAACACCAAAGAATTCAACAAACTCAACATTGAGAAAGAGCAACAAATTCAACTGCAACCTCAACTTTGAAAAATACAAAAATGATCAAAAAAAAGCATTGATAACACCAATAAATTCAACAACCTCAACATCGAATAACACCAAAAAATTCAACAAAAACCTCAACAATGAAAAACTCCAAAAAATTCAACAACAACCTCAATTAGAAAAACGCCAACACATTTAACAACCTCCATATTCAAATACACCAACAAATTCAACAACAAACTCAGCTTTGAAAAACACCAACAAATTCAACAACCTCAACATTGAAAAACACCAACTAATTCAACAACAACCTCAACTTTTAAAAATACAAAAAGGTTCAACAAAATAAAAATTGATAACAACAACAAATTCAACATAACATCATTATTGAAAATCACCAACAAATTTAACAACAACCTCAACAATGAAAAATATCAAAACTTCAACAACAACAACCACAACAATGAAAAACACCAAACAATTCAACAACAATTTCAAAATTCAAAAACACCAACAATTCAACAACAACCTCAACATTCAAAAACACCAAAAAATTCAACAAAAACCTCAACAATGAAAAACACCAAAAAATTCAACAACAACCTCAACATTGAAAAACACTAACAAATTCAACAGCAACCTCAGCAATGAAAAACATCAAAAAAGATTTTAAAAAACCATTGATAACACCAATAAATTCAACAACCTCAACATTGAAAATCACCAACAAATTCAACAGCAACCTCAGCAATGAAAAACATCAAAAAATTCAAAAGCAACCTCAACTTTGAAAAACACCAAAGAATTCAACAAACTCAACATTGAGAAAGAGCAACAAATTCAACTGCAACCTCAACTTTGAAAAATACAAAAGATTCAAATAAAAACATTGAATACACCAATAAATTTAACAACAACCTCAACATTGAATATCACCAACAAATTCAACAAAACCTCAACAATGAAAGACACCAAAAAATTCGTCAACAACCACAACATTCAAAAACACCAAAAAATTCAACAAAAACCTCAACAATGAAAAGCACCAAAAAATTCAACAACAACCTCAACATTGAAAAACTCCAACAATTTCAACAACAACCTCAACAATGAAAAACACCGAAAAATTCAACAACAAACTCAACATTGAAAATCAACATCAAATTCAACAACAACCTCAACTTTGAAAAACACCAACAAATTCAAAAAACTCAACATTGAAAATCACCAACAAATTCAACAACAACCTCAACAATGAAAAACACCAACAAATTCAACAAAAATCTCAACAATGAATAACACCAAAAAATTCGTCAACAACCTCAACATTCAAAATCACCAACAAATTCAACAGAATCCTCAATAATGAAAAACACCAAAAAATTCAACAACAACCTCAACATTGAAAATCACCAACAAATTCAACAAAAACCTCAACAATGAAAAACACCAATAAATTCAACAACCTCAACATTGAAAATCACCAAAAAATTCAACAAAAACCTCAACAATGAAAAACACCGAAAAATTCAACAACCTCAACATGGAGAAACAGCAACAAATTCAACTGCAACCTCAACTTTGAAAAATACATAAAGATTCAAATAAAAACATTGAATACACCAATAAATGCAACAACAACCTCAAAATTGAAAATCACCAACAAATTCAACAACAACCTCAACAATGAAAATCACCAACAAATTCAACAACCTCAACATTGAAAAACACCAACTAATTCAACAACAACCTCAACTTTTAAAAATACAAAAAGGTTCAACAAAATAGAAATTGATAACAACATCAAATTCAACAACAACATCAATGTTGAAAATCACCAACAAATTTAACAAAAACCTCAACAATGAAAAACACCAAACAATTCACCCACAACTTCAACATTCAAGAACACCAACAATTCAGCAACAACCTCAACAATGAATAACACCAAAAAATTCATCAACAACCTCAACATTCAAAAAACACCAACAAATTCAACAAAAGCCTCAACAATTAAAAACACCATAAAATACATCAACAACGTCAACTTTGAAAAACACCAAGAAATTCAACAACCTCAACATTGAAAAACACCAACAAATTCAACAACAAACTTAACATTGAAAAACACCAATAAATTCAACAACAACCTCAACATTGAAAAACAACAACAAATTCAACAAAAACCTCAACAATGAAAAAAATCAAAAATTTCAACAACAACCTCAACTTTGAAAAACACCAAAAAATTCAACAACCTCAACATTGAGAAACAGCAACAAATTCAACTGCAAGCTCAACATTGAAAAATACAAAAAGATTCAAATAAAAACATTGAATATACCAATTAATTCAACAACAACCTCAACATTCAAAATCACAAACAAATTCAACAACAACCAAAACAATGAAAAACACCAACAAATTCAACAGAAACCTCAACAATGAAGAATATCAAAAAATTCAACAACAACCTCAATTAGATAAACGCCAACACATTTAACAACCTCAACATTCAAATACACCAACAAATTCAACAACAAACTAAGCTTTGAAAAACACCAACAAATTCAACAACCTCAACATTGAAAAACAACAACAAATTCAACAACAACCTCAACTTTTAAAAATATAACAAGGTTCAACAAAATAAAAATTGATAACAACAACAAATTCAACAACAACATCAATATGGAAAATCACCAACAAATTTAACAACAACCTCAACAATGAAAAATATCAAAACTTCAACATCAACAACCACAACAATGAAAAACACCAAACAATTCAACAACAACTTCCACATTCAAAAACGCCAACAATTCAACAACAACCTCAACATTCAAAAACACCAAATAATTCAACAAACACCTCAACAATGAAAAACACCAAAAAATTCAACAACAACCTCAACATTGAAAAACACCAACAAATTCAACAGCAACCTCAGCAATGAAAAACATCAAAAAATTCAATAACAACCTCTACTTTGAAAAACACCAATGAATTCAACAAACTCAACATTGAGAAAGAGCAACAAATTCAACTGCAACCTCAACTTTGAAAAATACAAAAAGATTCAAATAAAAACATTGAATACACAAATAAATTCAACAACAACCTCAACATTGAAAATCACCAACAAATTCAACAAAACCTCAACAATGAAAAACAACAAAAAAATTCATCAACAACCCCAACATTCAAAAACACCATAAAATTCAAAAAAAACCTCAAGAATGAAAAACACCAAACAATTCAACAACAACCTCAACATTGAAAAAATCCAACAATTTCAACAACAACCTCAACAATGAAAAACACCGAAAAATTCAACAACAAACTCAACATTGAAAATCAACATCAAATTCAACAACAACCTCAACTTTGAAAAACACCAACAAATTCAAAAAACTCAACATTGAAAATCACCAACAAATTCAACAACAACCTCAACAATGAAAAACACCAACAAATTCAACAAAAATCTCAACAATGAATAACACCAAAAAATTCGTCAACAACCTCAACATTCAAAATCACCAACAAATTCAACAGAATCCTCAATAATGAAAAACAACAAAAAATTCAACAACAACCTCAACATTGAAAATCACCAACAAATTCAACAAAAACCTCATCAATGAAAAACACCAATAAATTCAACAACCTCAACATTGAAAATCACCAAAAAATTCAACAAAAACCTCAACAATGAAAAACACCAAAAATTTCAACAACAACCTCAACTTTGAAAAACACCAAAAAATTCAACAACCTCAACATGGAGAAACAGCAACAAATTCAACTGTAACCTCAACTTTGAAAAATACAAAAAGATTCAAATAAAAACATTGAATACAACAATAAATGCAACAACAACCTCAAAATTGAAAATCACCAACAAATTCAACAACAACCTCAACAATGAAAAACAACGAAAAACTCAACAACAAACTCTACATTGAAAATCACCAACAAATTCAACAACAACCTCAACTTTGAAAAACAGCAACAAATTCAAAAACCTCAACATTGAAAATCACCAACAACTACAACAACAGACTCAACTTTCAAAAACACCAACAAATTCAAAAACCTCAACATTGAAACTCACCAACAAATTCAACAACAACCTCAACAATGAAAAACACCCACAAATTCAACAAAAACCTCAACAATGAAAAACACCAAAAAATTCATCAACAACCTCAATAAAAAAAAACACCAACAAATTCAACAGAAACCTCAACAATGAAACACACCAAAATATTCAACTACAACCTAAACATTGAATATCACCATCAAATTCAACTGCAACCTCAACTTTGAAAAATACAAAAAGATTCAAATAAAAACATTGAATACACCAATAAATTCAACAACAAACTCAGCTTTGAAAAACACCAACAAATTCAACAACCTCAACATTGAAAAACACCAACAAATTCAACAACAACCTCAACTTTTAAAACTACAAAAAGGTTCAACAAAATAAAAATTGATAACAACAACAAATTCAACAACAACCTCAATATTGAAAATCACCAACAAATTTATCAACATCCTCAACAATCAAAAACATCAAAAATTCAACAACAACAACCACAACAATGAAAAACACAAAACAATTCAACAACAACCTCAACATTCAAAAACACCAACAAATTGAACAACAACCTCAACAATGAAAAACACCAAATAATTCTTCAACAAACTCAACATTCAAAAACACCAACAAATTCAACAAAAACCTCAACAATTAAAAACACCTTAAAATTCAACAACAACGTCAACTATGAAAACTACCAACAAATTCAACAACAAACTCAACATTGAAAATCACCAAAAAATTGAACCACAACCTCAACATTCAAAAACTCCTACAACAACCTCAACAATGAAAAACACCAAAAAATTCAACAACAAACTCAACATTGAAAATCACCAACAAATTCAACAACAACCTTAGCTTTGAAAAACACAAACCAATTCAAAATCCTCAACATGGAAAAACACCAACAGATTCAACCACAACCTCAACATTGAAAATCACCAACAAATTCAACAACAACCTCAACAATGAAAAACATCAAAAAATTCAACAAAAACCTCAACAATGAAAAACACCAAAAAATTCGTCAACAACCTCAACATTCAAAAACACCAACAAATTCAACAGAATCCTCAACAATGAAAAACACCAATAAATTCAACAATAACCTCAACATTCAATATCACCAACAAATTCAACAAAACCTCAACAATGAAAGACACCAAAAAATTCGTCAACAACCACAACATTCAAAAACACCAAAAAATTCAACAAAAACCTCAACAATGAAAAACACCAAAAAATTCAACAACAACCTCAACATTGAAAAACTCCAACAATTTCAACAACAACCTCAACAATGAAAAACACCGAAAAATTCAACAACAAACTCAACATTGAAAATCAACATCAAATTCAACAACAACCTCAACTTTGAAAAACACCAACAAATTCAAAAAACTCAACATTGAAAATCACCAACAAATTCAACAACAACCTCAACAATGAAAAACACCAACAAATTCAACAAAAATCTCAACAATGAATAACACCAAAAAATTCGTCAACAACCTCAACATTCAAAATCACCAACAAATTCAACAGAATCCTCAATAATGAAAAACACCAAAAAATTCAACAACAACCTCAACATTGAAAATCACCAACAAATTCAACAAAAACCTCAACAATGAAAAACACCAATAAATTCAACAACCTCAACATTGAAAATCACCAAAAAATTCAACAAAAACCTCAACAATGAAAAACACCAAAAATTTCAACAACAACCTCAACTTTGAAAAACACCAAAAAATTCAACAACCTCAACATGGAGAAACAGCAACAAATTCAACTGTAACCTCAACTTTGAAAAATACAAAAAGATTCAAATAAAAACATTGAATACACCAATAAATGCAACAACAACCTCAAAATTGAAAATCACCAACAAATTCAACAACAACCTCAACAATGAAAATCACCAACAAATTCAACAACCTCAACATTGAAAAACACCAACTAATTCAACAACAACCTCAACTTTTAAAAATACATAAAGGTTCAACAAAATAGAAATTGATAACAACATCAAATTCAACAACAACATCAATATTGAAAATCACCAACAAATTTAACAAAAACCTCAACAATGAAAAACACCAAACAATTCACCCACAACTTCAACATTCAAGAACACCAACAATTCAGCAACAACCTCAACAATGAATAACACCAAAAAATTCATCAACAACCTCAACATTCAAAAAACACCAACAAATTCAACAAAAACCTCAACAATTAAAAACACCATAAAATACATCAACAACGTCAACTTTGAAAAACACCAAGAAATTCAACAACCTCAACATTGAAAAACACCAACAAATTCAACAACAAACTTAACATTGAAAAACACCAATAAATTCAACAACAACCTCAACATTGAAAAACAACAACAAATTCAACAAAAACCTCAACAATGAAAAAAATCAAAAATTTCAACAACAACCTCAACTTTGAAAAACACCAAAAAATTCAACAACCTCAACATTGAGAAACAGCAACAAATTCAACTGCAAGCTCAACATTGAAAAATACAAAAAGATTCAAATAAAAACATTGAATATACCAATTAATTCAACAACAACCTCAACATTCAAAATCACAAACAAATTCAACAACAACCAAAACAATGAAAAACACCAACAAATTCAACAGAAACCTCAACAATGAAGAATATCAAAAAATTCAACAACAACCTCAATTAGATAAACGCCAACACATTTAACAACCTCAACATTCAAATACACCAACAAATTCAACAACAAACTAAGCTTTGAAAAACACCAACAAATTCAACAACCTCAACATTGAAAAACAACAACAAATTCAACAACAACCTCAACTTTTAAAAATATAACAAGGTTCAACAAAATAAAAATTGATAACAACAACAAATTCAACAACAACATCAATATGGAAAATCACCAACAAATTTAACAACAACCTCAACAATGAAAAATATCAAAACTTCAACATCAACAACCACAACAATGAAAAACACCAAACAATTCAACAACAACTTCCACATTCAAAAACGCCAACAATTCAACAACAACCTCAACATTCAAAAACACCAAATAATTCAACAAACACCTCAACAATGAAAAACACCAAAAAATTCAACAACAACCTCAACATTGAAAAACACCAACAAATTCAACAGCAACCTCAGCAATGAAAAACATCAAAAAATTCAATAACAACCTCTACTTTGAAAAACACCAATGAATTCAACAAACTCAACATTGAGAAAGAGCAACAAATTCAACTGCAACCTCAACTTTGAAAAATACAAAAAGATTCAAATAAAAACATTGAATACACAAATAAATTCAACAACAACCTCAACATTGAAAATCACCAACAAATTCAACAAAACCTCAACAATGAAAAACAACAAAAAAATTCATCAACAACCCCAACATTCAAAAACACCATAAAATTCAAAAAAAACCTCAAGAATGAAAAACACCAAACAATTCAACAACAACCTCAACATTGAAAAAATCCAACAATTTCAACAACAACCTCAACAATGAAAAACACCGAAAAATTCAACAACAAACTCAACATTGAAAATCAACATCAAATTCAACAACAACCTCAACTTTGAAAAACACCAACAAATTCAAAAAACTCAACATTGAAAATCACCAACAAATTCAACAACAACCTCAACAATGAAAAACACCAACAAATTCAACAAAAATCTCAACAATGAATAACACCAAAAAATTCGTCAACAACCTCAACATTCAAAATCACCAACAAATTCAACAGAATCCTCAATAATGAAAAACACCAAAAAATTCAACAACAACCTCAACATTGAAAATCACCAACAAATTCAACAAAAACCTCATCAATGAAAAACACCAATAAATTCAACAACCTCAACATTGAAAATCACCAAAAAATTCAACAAAAACCTCAACAATGAAAAACACCAAAAATTTCAACAACAACCTCAACTTTGAAAAACACCAAAAAATTCAACAACCTCAACATGGAGAAACAGCAACAAATTCAACTGTAACCTCAACTTTGAAAAATACAAAAAGATTCAAATAAAAACATTGAATACAACAATAAATGCAACAACAACCTCAAAATTGAAAATCACCAACAAATTCAACAACAACCTCAACAATGAAAAACAACGAAAAACTCAACAACAAACTCTACATTGAAAATCACCAACAAATTCAACAACAACCTCAACTTTGAAAAACAGCAACAAATTCAAAAACCTCAACATTGAAAATCACCAACAACTACAACAACAGACTCAACTTTCAAAAACACCAACAAATTCAAAAACCTCAACATTGAAACTCACCAACAAATTCAACAACAACCTCAACAATGAAAAACACCCACAAATTCAACAAAAACCTCAACAATGAAAAACACCAAAAAATTCATCAACAACCTCAATAAAAAAAAACACCAACAAATTCAACAGAAACCTCAACAATGAAACACACCAAAATATTCAACTACAACCTAAACATTGAATATCACCATCAAATTCAACTGCAACCTCAACTTTGAAAAATACAAAAAGATTCAAATAAAAACATTGAATACACCAATAAATTCAACAACAAACTCAGCTTTGAAAAACACCAACAAATTCAACAACCTCAACATTGAAAAACACCAACAAATTCAACAACAACCTCAACTTTTAAAACTACAAAAAGGTTCAACAAAATAAAAATTGATAACAACAACAAATTCAACAACAACCTCAATATTGAAAATCACCAACAAATTTATCAACATCCTCAACAATCAAAAACATCAAAAATTCAACAACAACAACCACAACAATGAAAAACACAAAACAATTCAACAACAACCTCAACATTCAAAAACACCAACAAATTGAACAACAACCTCAACAATGAAAAACACCAAATAATTCTTCAACAAACTCAACATTCAAAAACACCAACAAATTCAACAAAAACCTCAACAATTAAAAACACCTTAAAATTCAACAACAACGTCAACTATGAAAACTACCAACAAATTCAACAACAAACTCAACATTGAAAATCACCAAAAAATTGAACCACAACCTCAACATTCAAAAACTCCTACAACAACCTCAACAATGAAAAACACCAAAAAATTCAACAACAAACTCAACATTGAAAATCACCAACAAATTCAACAACAACCTTAGCTTTGAAAAACACAAACCAATTCAAAATCCTCAACATGGAAAAACACCAACAGATTCAACCACAACCTCAACATTGAAAATCACCAACAAATTCAACAACAACCTCAACAATGAAAAACATCAAAAAATTCAACAAAAACCTCAACAATGAAAAACACCAAAAAATTCGTCAACAACCTCAACATTCAAAAACACCAACAAATTCAACAGAATCCTCAACAATGAAAAACACCAATAAATTCAACAATAACCTCAACATTCAATATCACCAACAAATTCAACAAAACCTCAACAATGAAAGACACCAAAAAATTCGTCAACAACCACAACATTCAAAAACACCAAAAAATTCAACAAAAACCTCAACAATGAAAAACACCAAAAAATTCAACAACAACCTCAACATTGAAAAACTCCAACAATTTCAACAACAACCTCAACAATGAAAAACACCGAAAAATTCAACAACAAACTCAACATTGAAAATCAACATCAAATTCAACAACAACCTCAACTTTGAAAAACACCAACAAATTCAAAAAACTCAACATTGAAAATCACCAACAAATTCAACAACAACCTCAACAATGAAAAACACCAACAAATTCAACAAAAATCTCAACAATGAATAACACCAAAAAATTCGTCAACAACCTCAACATTCAAAATCACCAACAAATTCAACAGAATCCTCAATAATGAAAAACACCAAAAAATTCAACAACAACCTCAACATTGAAAATCACCAACAAATTCAACAAAAACCTCAACAATGAAAAACACCAATAAATTCAACAACCTCAACATTGAAAATCACCAAAAAATTCAACAAAAACCTCAACAATGAAAAACACCAAAAATTTCAACAACAACCTCAACTTTGAAAAACACCAAAAAATTCAACAACCTCAACATGGAGAAACAGCAACAAATTCAACTGTAACCTCAACTTTGAAAAATACAAAAAGATTCAAATAAAAACATTGAATACACCAATAAATGCAACAACAACCTCAAAATTGAAAATCACCAACAAATTCAACAACAACCTCAACAATGAAAATCACCAACAAATTCAACAACCTCAACATTGAAAAACACCAACTAATTCAACAACAACCTCAACTTTTAAAAATACATAAAGGTTCAACAAAATAGAAATTGATAACAACATCAAATTCAACAACAACATCAATATTGAAAATCACCAACAAATTTAACAAAAACCTCAACAATGAAAAACACCAAACAATTCACCCACAACTTCAACATTCAAGAACACCAACAATTCAGCAACAACCTCAACAATGAATAACACCAAAAAATTCATCAACAACCTCAACATTCAAAAAACACCAACAAATTCAACAAAAACCTCAACAATTAAAAACACCATAAAATACATCAACAACGTCAACTTTGAAAAACACCAAGAAATTCAACAACCTCAACATTGAAAAACACCAACAAATTCAACAACAAACTTAACATTGAAAAACACCAATAAATTCAACAACAACCTCAACATTGAAAAACAACAACAAATTCAACAAAAACCTCAACAATGAAAAAAATCAAAAATTTCAACAACAACCTCAACTTTGAAAAACACCAAAAAATTCAACAACCTCAACATTGAGAAACAGCAACAAATTCAACTGCAAGCTCAACATTGAAAAATACAAAAAGATTCAAATAAAAACATTGAATATACCAATTAATTCAACAACAACCTCAACATTCAAAATCACAAACAAATTCAACAACAACCAAAACAATGAAAAACACCAACAAATTCAACAGAAACCTCAACAATGAAGAATATCAAAAAATTCAACAACAACCTCAATTAGATAAACGCCAACACATTTAACAACCTCAACATTCAAATACACCAACAAATTCAACAACAAACTAAGCTTTGAAAAACACCAACAAATTCAACAACCTCAACATTGAAAAACAACAACAAATTCAACAACAACCTCAACTTTTAAAAATATAACAAGGTTCAACAAAATAAAAATTGATAACAACAACAAATTCAACAACAACATCAATATGGAAAATCACCAACAAATTTAACAACAACCTCAACAATGAAAAATATCAAAACTTCAACATCAACAACCACAACAATGAAAAACACCAAACAATTCAACAACAACTTCCACATTCAAAAACGCCAACAATTCAACAACAACCTCAACATTCAAAAACACCAAATAATTCAACAAACACCTCAACAATGAAAAACACCAAAAAATTCAACAACAACCTCAACATTGAAAAACACCAACAAATTCAACAGCAACCTCAGCAATGAAAAACATCAAAAAATTCAATAACAACCTCTACTTTGAAAAACACCAATGAATTCAACAAACTCAACATTGAGAAAGAGCAACAAATTCAACTGCAACCTCAACTTTGAAAAATACAAAAAGATTCAAATAAAAACATTGAATACACAAATAAATTCAACAACAACCTCAACATTGAAAATCACCAACAAATTCAACAAAACCTCAACAATGAAAAACAACAAAAAAATTCATCAACAACCCCAAAATTCAAAAACACCATAAAATTCAAAAAAAACCTCAAGAATGAAAAACACCAAACAATTCAACAACAACCTCAACATTGAAAAAATCCAACAATTTCAACAACAACCTCAACAATGAAAAACAACGAAAAACTCAACAACAAACTCTACATTGAAAATCACCAACAAATTCAACAACAACCTCAACTTTGAAAAACAGCAACAAATTCAAAAACCTCAACATTGAAAATCACCAACAACTACAACAACAGACTCAACTTTCAAAAACACCAACAAATTCAAAAACCTCAACATTGAAACTCACCAACAAATTCAACAACAACCTCAACAATGAAAAACACCCACAAATTCAACAAAAACCTCAACAATGAAAAACACCAAAAAATTCATCAACAACCTCAATAAAAAAAAACACCAACAAATTCAACAGAAACCTCAACAATGAAACACACCAAAATATTCAACTACAACCTAAACATTGAATATCACCATCAAATTCAACTGCAACCTCAACTTTGAAAAATACAAAAAGATTCAAATAAAAACATTGAATACACCAATAAATTCAACAACAAACTCAGCTTTGAAAAACACCAACAAATTCAACAACCTCAACATTGAAAAACACCAACAAATTCAACAACAACCTCAACTTTTAAAACTACAAAAAGGTTCAACAAAATAAAAATTGATAACAACAACAAATTCAACAACAACCTCAATATTGAAAATCACCAACAAATTTATCAACATCCTCAACAATCAAAAACATCAAAAATTCAACAACAACAACCACAACAATGAAAAACACAAAACAATTCAACAACAACCTCAACATTCAAAAACACCAACAAATTCAACAACAACCTCAACAATGAAAAACACCAAATAATTCTTCAACAAACTCAACATTCAAAAACACCAACAAATTCAACAAAAACCTCAACAATTAAAAACACCTTAAAATTCAACAACGACGTCAACTATGAAAACTACCAACAAATTCAACAACAAACTCAACATTGAAAATCACCAAAAAATTGAACCACAACCTCAACATTCAAAAACTCCTACAACAACCTCAACAATGAAAAACACCAAAAAATTCAACAACAAACTCAACATTGAAAATCACCAACAAATTCAACAACAACCTTAGCTTTGAAAAACACGAACCAATTCAAAATCCTCAACATGGAAAAACACCAACAGATTCAACCACAACCTCAACATTGAAAATCACCAACAAATTCAACAACAACCTCAACAATGAAAAACATCAAAAAATTCAACAAAAACCTCAACAATGAAAAACACCAAAAAATTCGTCAACAACCTCAACATTCAAAAACACCAACAAATTCAACAGAATCCTCAACAATGAAAAACACCAATAAATTCAACAATAACCTCAACATTCAATATCACCAACAAATTCAACAAAGACCTCAACAATGAAAAACACCAATAAATTCAACAACCTCAACATTGAAAATCACCAACAAATTCAACAAAAACCTCAACAATGAAAAACTCCAAAAATTTCAACAACAACCTCAACTTTGAAAAACACCAAAAAAATTCAATAACCTCAACATTGAGAAACAGCAACAAATTCAACTGCAACCTCAACTTTGAAAAATACAAAAAGATTCAAATAAAAACATTGAATACACCAATAAATTCAACAACAACCTCAACATTGAAAATCACAAACAAATTCAACAACAACCTAAACAATCAAAAACACCAACAAATTCAACAAAAACCTCAACAATGAAGAAAATCAAAAAATTCAACAACAACCTCAATTAGAAAAACGCCAACACATTTAACAACCTCAACATTCAAATACACCAACAAATTCAACAACAAACTAAGCTTTGAAAAACATCAACAAATTCAACAACCTCAACATTGAAAAACACCAACTAATTCAACAACAACCTCAACTTTTAAAAATACAACAAGGTTCAACAAAATAGAAATTGATAACATCAACAAATTCAACAACAACATCAATCTTGAAAATCACCAACAAAATCACCAACAAAATCACCAACAAACCTCAACAATGAAAAATATCAAAACTTCAACAACAACCACAACAATGAAAAACACCAAACAATTCAGCAACAAATTCAACATTCTAAAACACCGACAGTTCAACAACAACCTCAACATTCAAAAACACCAAAAAATTCAACAGAAACCACAACAATGAAAAACACCAACAAATTCAACAGCAACCTCAGCAATGAAAAACATCAAAAAAGATTTAAAAAAACCATTGATAACACGAATAAATTCAACAACCTCAACATTGAAAATCACCAACAAATTCAACATCAACTTCAGCAAGAAAAACATCAAAAAATTCAAAAACAATCTCTACTTTGAAAAACACCAAAGAATTCAACAAACTCAACATTGAGAAAGAGCAACAAATTCAACTGCAACCTCAACTTTGAAAAATACAAAAATGATCAAAAAAAAGCATTGATAACACCAATAAATTCAACAACCTCAACATCGAAAAACACCAAAAAATTCAACAAAAACCTCAACAATGAAAAACTCCAAAAAATTCAACAACAACCTCAATTAGAAAAACGCCAACACATTTAACAACCTCAATATTCAAATACACCAACAAATTCAACAACAAACTCAGCTTTGAAAAACACCAACAAATTCAACCACCTCAACAATGAAAAACACCAACAAATTCAACAAAAACCTCAACAATGAAAAACACCAACATATTCAACAAAAAACTCAGCTTTGAAAAACACAAACAAATTCAACAACCTCAACATTGAAAAACACCAACAAATTCAACAACAACCTCAACTTTCAAAAATACAAAAAGCTTCAACAAAATAAAAATTGATAACAACAACAAATTCAACAACAACCTCAATATTGAAAATCACCAATAAATTCAACAAATACCTCAACAATGAAAAACACCAAAAAATTCAACAACAATCTCAACTTTGAAAAACAGCAACAGCACCAACAACCTCAGCATTGAAAAACACCAACAAATTCAACTGCAACCTCAACTTGGAAAAATACAAAAAAGATCAAAAAAAACATTGAATACACCAATAAATTCAACAACAACCTCAATATTGAAAATCGCCAACAAATTCAACAGCAACCTCAACAATGAAAAACACCAACAAATTCAACAAAATCCTCAACAATGATAAACACCAAAAAATTCAACAACAACCCCAATTTGAAAAACACCAGCAGATTTAACAACCTCAACATTCAAATTACCAACAAATTCAACAACAACCTCAACTTTTAAAAATACATAAACGTTCAACAAAATAAAAATTGATAACACCAACAAATTCAACAACAACCTCAATATTGATAATCACCAACAAATTCAACAAAAACCTCAACAATGAAAAACACCAAAAAATTCAACAACAACCTCAATTTGAAAAACACCAACAGATTTAACAAACTCAACATTCAAATACACCAACAAATTCAACAACAAACTCAACATTGAAAATCACCAACAAATTCAACAACAACCTCAACTTTGAAAGACACCAACAAATTCAAAAACCTCAACATGGAAAAACACCAACAAATTCAACCATAACCTCAATATTGAAAATCACCAACAAGTTCAACAACAACCTCAACAATCAAAAACACCAACAAATTCAACAAAAACCTCAACAATGAAAAACACCAAAAAATTCAACAACAACCTCAACTTTGAAAAACACCAACAAATTCAACAACCTCAACATTGCAAAACACCCACAATTTCAACTGCAACCTCAACTTTGAAAAATACAAAAAAGATTTAAAAAAACCATTGATAACACCAATAATTTCAACAACCTCAACTTTGAAAAACACCAACAAATTCAAGAACCTCAACATGGAAAAACACCAACAAATTCAACCATAACCTCAATATTGAAAATCACCAACAAATTCAACAACAACCTCAACAATGAAAAACACCAACAAATTCAACAAAAACCTCAACAATGAAAAACACCAACATATTCAACAAAAAACTCAGCTTTGAAAAACACAAACAAATTCAACAACCTCAACATTGAAAAACACCAACAAATTCAACAACAACCTCAACTTTCAAAAATACAAAAAGCTTCAACAAAATAAAAATTGATAACAACAACAAATTCAACAACAACCTCAATATTGAAAATCACCAATAAATTCAACAAAAACCTCAACAATGAAAAACACCAAAAAATTCAACAACAATCTCAACTTTGAAAAACAGCAACAGCACCAACAACCTCAACATTGAAAAACACCAACAAATTCAACTGCAACCTCAACTTGGAAAAATACAAAAAAGATCAAAAAAAACATTGAATACACCAATAAATTCAACAACAACCTCAATATTGAAAATCACCAACAAATTCAACAGCAACCTCAACAATGAAAAACACCAACAAATTCAAAAACCTCAACATGGATAAACACGAACAAATTCAACTACAATCTCAATATTGAAAATCACCAACAAATTCAACAACAACCTCAACAATGAAAAACACCAACAAATTCAACAAAAACCTCAACAATGAAAAACACCAAAAAATTCAACAGCAACCTCAATTTGAAAAACACCAACAGATTTAACAACCTCAACATTCAAATACACCAACAAATTCAACAACTAACTCAGCTTTGAAAAACACCAACAAATTCAACAACCTCATCATTGAAAAACACCAACAAATTCAACTACAACCTCAACTTTTAAAAATATTAAAAGGTTCAACAAAATAAAAATTGATAACACCAACAAATTCAACAACAATTCAATGTTTAAAATCATCAACAAATTTAACAACAACCTCAACAATATAAAACGTCATAATTTCAACAACAACAACCACAACAATGAAAAACACCAAACAATTCAACAACAACATCAACATTCAAAAACACCAACAAATTCATCAACAACCTCAACAATGAAAAATATCAAAACTTCAACAACAACAACCACAACAATGAAAAACACCAAACAATTCAACAACAATTTCAACATTCAAAAACACCAACAATTCAACAACAACCTCAACAATGAAAAACAGCAAAAAATTCATCAACAACCTCAACATTCAAAAACACCAACAAATTCAACAAAAACCTCAACAATTAAAAACACCAAAAAATTCAACAACAACGTGAACTTTGAAAAATACCAACAAATCCGTCAACAAACTCAACATTGAAAATCACCAAAAAATTCAACAACAAACTCAACATTGAAAAACTCCAACAATTTCAACAACAACCTAAACAATGAAAAAGACCAACAAATTCAACAACAACCTCAACTTTGAAAAACATCATCAAATTCAAAAACCTCAACATTGAAAAACACCAACAAATTCAAATACAACCTCAATATTGAAAATCACCAACAAATTCAACAGCAACCTCAACAATGAAAAACACCAACAAATTCAACAAAATCCTCAACAATGATAAACACCAAAAAATTCAACAACAACCCCAATTTGAAAAACACCAGCAGATTTAACAACCTCAACATTCAAATTACCAACAAATTCAACCACCTCAACTTTTAAAAATACATAAAGGTTCAACAAAATAAAAATTGATAACACCAACAAATTCAACAACAACCTCAATATTGAAAATCACCAACAAATTCAACAAAAACCTCAACAATGAAAAACACCAACAAATTCAACAACAACCTCAACTTTGAAAAACACCAACAACTACAACAACCTCAAACATTGAAAAAGACCAACAAATTCAACTGCAACCACAACTTTGAAAAATACAAAAAAGATCAAAAAAAAAATTGATTGCACCAATAAATTCATAAACCTCAACATTGAAAATCACCAACAAATTCAGCAACAACCTCAGCAATGAAAAACATCAAAAAATTCAACAACAACCTCAACTTTGAAAAACACCAAAAAATTCAACAACAACCTCAATTTGAAAAACATCAACAGATTTAACAACCTCAACATTCAAATACACCAACAAATTGAACAACAAACTCAGCTTTGAAAAACACCAACAAATTCAACAACCTCATCATTGAAAAACACCAACAAATTCAACTACAACCTCAACTTTTAAAAATATTAAAAGTTCAACAAAATAAAAATTGATAACACCAACAAATTCAACAACAATTCAATGTTTAAAATCATCAACAAATTTAACAACAACCTCAACAATGTAAAACGTCAATATTTCAACAACAACAAACACAACAATGAAAAACGCCAAACAATTCAACAACAACATCAACATTCAAAAACACCAACAAATTCATCAACAACCTCAACAATGAAAAATATCAAAACTTCAACAACAACAACCACAACAATGAAAAACACCAAACAATTCAACAACAATTTCAACATTCAAAAACACCAACAAATTCAACAGAAACCTCAACAATGAAAAACAACAATAAATTCAACAACAGCCGCAACAATGAAAAACACCAAAAAATTTCATCAACAACCTCAACATCCAAAACGACCAACAAATTCAACAGAAACCTCAACAATGAAAAACAACAATAAATTCAACAACAGCCGCAACAATGAAAAACACCAAAAAATTTCATCAACAACCTCAACATCCAAAACGACCAACAAATTCAACAAAAACCTCAACAATGAAAAACACCAAAAAATTTCATCAACAACCTCAACATTCAAAACGACCAACAAATTCAACAGAAACCTCAACAATGAAATACAACAAAAAATTCAACAACAGCAGCAACAATGAAAAACACCAACAAATTCAACAAAAACCTCAACAATGAAAGACACCAAAAAATTCAACAACAACCTCAACAATGAGAAACAGCAACAAATTCAACAACAAACTCAACATTGAAAATCACCAACAAATTCAACAACAACCTCAACGTTGAAAAACACCAGCAAATTCAAAAACCTCAACATGGAAAAACACCAACACATTCAACCAAAACCTCAGCATTGAAAATCACCAACAAATTCAACAACAACATCAACAGTGAAAAACACCAACAAATTCAACAAAAACCTCAACAATGAAACTAACCAAAATATTCATCAACAACCTCAACATTCAAATACACGTACAAATTCAACAGATACCTCAACAATGAAAAACACCAACAAATTCAACTACAAACTCAGTTTTGAAAAACACAAACAAATTCAACAAACTCAACATTGAAAAACACCAACAAATTCAACAACAACCTCAACTTTCAAAAATACAAAAAGGTTCAACAAAATAAAAATTGATAACAACAACAAATTCAACAACAACCTCAATATTGAAAATCACCAACAAATTTAACAACAACCTCAACAATGAAAAACAACAAACAATTCAACAACAACCTCAACATTCAAAAATACCAACAAATTCAACAACAACCTCAACAATGAAAAACACCAAAAAATTCATCAACAACCTCAACATTCAAAAACACCAACAAATTCAACAACAACATCAACTTTGAAAAACACCAACAAATTCAAAAACCTCAACATGGAAAAACACCAACAAATTCAACCACAACCTCAACATTGAAAATCACCAACAAATTCAACAACAACCTCAACAATGAAAAACACCAACAAATTGAACAAAAACCTCATCAAGGAAAAACACCGAAAGATTCATCAACAACCTCAACATTCAAAAACACCAACAAATTCAACAGAAACCACAACAATGAAAAACACCTAAAAATTCAACAACAACCTCAACATTGAAAGTCACCAACAATTTCAACAAAAACCTCAACAATGTAAAACACGAAAAAACTCATCAACAACTTCAACATTCAAAAACACCAACAAATTCAACAAACATCTCAACAATCAAAAACACCAACAAATTCATCAACAACCTCAACATTCAGAAACACCAACAAATGTTACAGGAATCACAACAATGCGAAACACCAAAAAATTCAAAAACAACCTCAACATTCAAAATCACCAACAAATTCAACAAAAAACTCAGCTTTGAAAAACACAAACAAATTCAACAACCTCAACATTGAAAAACACCAACAAATTCAACAACAACCTCAACTTTCAAAAATACAAAAAGGTTCAACAAAATAAAAATTGATAACAAAAACAAATTCAACAACAACCTCAATATTGAATATCATCAACAAATTTAACAACAACCTCAACAATGAAAAACACCAAACAATTCAACAACAACCTCAACATTAAAAAACACCAACAAATTCAACAACAACCTCAACAATGAGAAACACCAAAAAATTCATCAACAACCTCAACATTCAAAAACAACAACAAATTCAACAAAAACCTCAACAATTAATTACACCAAAAAATTCAACAACATCGTCAACTTTGAAAAATACCAACAAATTCAACAACCTCGACAATGAAAAACACCAACAAATTCAACAAAAACCTCTACAATGAAAAACACCAAAAAATTTCATCAACAACCTCAACATCCAAAACGACCAACAAATTCAACAGAAACCTCAACAATGAAAAACAACAATAAATTCAACAACAGCAGCAACAATGAAAAACACCAACAAATTCAACAGCAACCTCAACAATGAGAAACAGCAACAAATTCAACAACAAACTCAACATTGAAAATCACCAACAAATTCAACAAAAACCTCAAAGTTGAAAAACACCAACAAATTCAAAACCCTCAACATGGAAAAACACCAACACATTCAACTACAACCTCAGCATTGAAAATCACCAACAAATTCAACAACAACATCAACAGTGAAAAACACCAACAAATTCAACAAAAACCTCAACAATGAAATTAACCAAAATATTCATCAACAACCTCAACATTCAAATACACCTACAAATTCAACAGATACCTCAACAATGAAAAACACCAACAAATTCAACAACAAACTCAGCTTTGAAAAACACAAACAAATTCAACAACCTCAACATTGAAAAACACCAACAAATTCAACAACAACCTCAACTTTCAAAAATACAAAAAGGTTCAACAAAATAAAAATTGATAACAACAACAAATTCAACAACAACCTCAATATTGAAATTCACCAACAAATTTAACAACAACCTCAACAATGAAAAACACCAAACAATTCAACAACAACCTCAACATTCAAAAACACCAACAAATTCAACAACAACCTCAACAATGAAAAACACCAAAAAATTCATCACTAACCTCAACATTCAAAAACACCAACAAATTCAACATAAACCTCAACAATTAAAAACAACAAAAAATTCAACAACAACGTCAACTTTGAAAAATACCAACAAATTCAAAAACCTCAACAATGAAAAACACCAACAAATTCAACAACAAACTCAACATTGAAAATCACCAAAAAATTCAACAACAACCTCAACATTGAAAAACTCCAACAATTTCAACAACAACCTCAACAATGAAAAACACCAAAAAATTCAACAACAAACTCAACATTGAAAATCACCAACAAATTCAACAACAACATCAACTTTGAAAAACACCAACAAATTCAAAAACCTCAACATGGAAAAACACCAACAAATTCAACCACAACCTCAACATTGAAAATCACCAACAAATTCAACAACAACCTCAACAATGAAAAACACCAACAAATTGAACAAAAACCTCATCAAGGAAAAACACCGAAAGATTCATCAACAACCTCAACATTCAAAAACACCAACAAATTCAACAGAAACCTAAAAAATGAAAAACACCTAAAAATTCAACAACAACCTCAACATTGAAAGTCACCAACAATTTCAACAAAAACCTCAACAATGAAAAACACGAAAAAACTCATCAACAACTTCAACATTCAAAAACACCAACAAATTCAACAAACACCTCAACAATGAAAAACACCAACAAATTCATCAACAACCTCAACATTCAAAAACACCAACAAATGTTACAGGAATCACAACAATGCGAAACACCAAAAAATTCAAAAACAACCTCAACATTCAAAATCACCAACAAATTCAACAAAAAACTCAGCTTTGAAAAACACAAACAAATTCAACAACCTCAACATTGAAAAACACCAACAAATTCAACAACAACCTCAACTTTCAAAAATACAAAAAGGTTCAACAAAATAAAAATTGATAACAAAAACAAATTCAACAACAACCTCAATATTGAATATCATCAACAAATTCAACAACAACCTCAACAATGAAAAACACCAAAAAATTCATCAACAACCTCAACATTCAAAAACAACAACAAATTCAACAAAAACCTCAACAATTAATAACACCAAAAAATTCAACAACATCGTCAACTTTGAAAAATACCAACAAATTCAACAACCTCGACAATGAAAAACACCAACAAATTCAACAAAAACCTCAACAATGAAAAACACCAAAAAATTTCATCAACAACCTCAACATCCAAAACGACCAACAAATTCAACAGAAACCTCAACAATGAAAAACTACAAAAAATTCAACAACAGCAGCAACAATGAAAAACACCAACAAATTCAACAAAAACCTCAACAATGAAACACACCAAAAAATTCAACAGCAACCTCAACAATGAGAAACAGCAACAAATTCAACAACAAACTCAACATTGAAAATCACCAACAAATTCAACAACAACCTCAACGTTGAAAAACACCAGCAAATTCAAAAACCTCAACATGGAAAAACACCAACACATTCAACCACAACCTCAGCATTGAAAATCACCAACAAATTCAACAACAACATCAACAGTGAAAAACACCAACAAATTCAACAAAAACCTCAACAATGAAACTAATCAAAATATTCATCAACAACCTCAACATTCAAATACACCTACAAATTCAACAGATACCTCAACAATGAAAAACACCAACAAATTCAACAACAAACTCAGCTTTGAAAAACACAAACAAATTCAACAATCTCAACATTGATAAACACCAACAAATTCAACAACAACCTCAACTTTCAAAAATACAAAAAAGTTCAACAAAATAAAAATTGATAACAACAACAAATTCAACAACAACCTCAATATTGAAAATCACCAACAAATTTAACAACAACCTCATCAATGAAAAACACCAAACAATTCAACAACAACCTCAACATTGAAAAACTCCAATTTCAACAACAACCTCAATAATGAAAAACACCAAAAAATTCAACAACAAACTCAACATTGAAAATCACCAACAAATTCAACAACAACATCAACTTTGAAAAACACCAACAAATTCAACAACAACCTCAACAATGAAAAACACCAACAAATTGAACAAAAACCTCATCAAGGAAAAACACCGAAAGATTCGTCAACAACCTCAAAATTCATAAACACCAACAAATTCAACAGAAACCACAACAATGAAATACACCTAAAAATTCAACAACAACCTCAACATTGAAAGTCACCAACAATTTCAACAAAAACCTCAACAATGAAAAACACGAAAAAACTCATCAACAACTTCAACATTCAAAAACACCAACAAATTCAACAAACACCTCAACAATCAAAAACACCAACAAATTTTACAGGAATCACAACAATGCGAAACACCAAAAAATTCAAAAACAACCTCAACATTCAAAATCACCAATAAATTCAACAACAACCTCAACAATGAAAAACACCAACAAATTCAACAAAAACCTCAACTATGAAAAACACCAACAAATTCAACAAAAAACTCAGCTTTGAAAAACACAAACAAATTCAACAACCTCAACATTGAAAAACACCAACAAGTTCAACAACAACCTCAACTTTCAAAAATACAAAAAGGTTCAACAAAATAAAAATTGATAACAACAACAAATTCAACAACAACCTCAATATTGAAAATCACCAACAAATTTAACAACAACCTCAACAATGAAAAACACCAAACAATTCAACAACAACCTCAACATTCAAAAACACCAACAAATTCAACAACAACCTCAACAATGAAAAACACCAAAAAATTCATCAACAACCTCAACATTCAAAAACAACAACAAATTCAACAAAAACCTCAACAATTAATAACACCAAAAAATTCAACAACAACGTCAACTTTGAAAAATAACAACAAATTCAACAACCTCGGCAATGAAAAACACCAACAAATTCAACAAAAACCTCAACAATGAAAAACACCAAAAAATTTCATCAACAAACTCAACATTCAAAACGACCAACAAATTCAACAGAAACCTCAACAATGAAAAACAACAATAAATTCAACAACAGCCGCAACAATGAAAAACACCAACAAATTCAACAAAAACCTCAACAATGAAACACACCAAAAAATTCAACAACAACCTCAACAATGAGAACCAGCAACAAATTCGACAACAAACTCAACATTGAAAATCACCAACAACTTCAACAACAACCTCAACGTTGAAAAACACCAACAAATTCAAAACCCTCAACATGGAAAAACACCAACACATTCAACCACAACCTCAGCATTGAAAATCACCAACAAATTCAACAACAACATCAACAGTGAAAAACACCAACAAATTCAACAAAAACCTCAACAATGAAATTAACCAAAATATTCATCAACAACCTCAACATTCAAATACACCTACAAATTCAACAGATACCTCAACAATGAAAAACACCAACAAATTCAACAACAAACTCAGCTTTGAAAAACACAAACAAATTCAACAACCTCAACATTGAAAAACACCAACAAATTCAACAACAACCTCAACTTTCAAAAATACAAAAAGGTTCAACAAAATAAAAATTGATAACAACAACAAATTCAACAACAACCTCAATATTGAAATTCACCAACAAATTTAACAACAACCTCAACAATGAAAAACACCAAACAATTCAACAACAACCTCAACATTCAAAAACACCAACAAATTCAACAACAACCTCAACAATGAAAAACACCAAAAAATTCATCACTAACCTCAACATTCAAAAACACCAACAAATTCAACATAAACCTCAACAATTAAAAACAACAAAAAATTCAACAACAACGTCAACTTTGAAAAATACCAACAAATTCAACAACCTCAACAATGAAAAACACCAACAAATTCAACAACAAACTCAACATTGAAAATCACCAAAAAATTCAACAACAACCTCAACATTGAAAAACTCCAACAATTTCAACAACAACCTCAACAATGAAAAACACCAAAAAATTCAACAACAAACTCAACATTGAAAATCACCAACAAATTCAACAACAACATCAACTTTGAAAAACACCAACAAATTCAAAAACCTCAACATGGAAAAACACCAACAAATTCAACCACAACCTCAACATTGAAAATCACCAACAAATTCAACAACAACCTCAACAATGAAAAACACCAACAAATTGAACAAAAACCTCATCAAGGAAAAACACCGAAAGATTCATCAACAACCTCAACATTCAAAAACACCAACAAATTCAACAGAAACCACAACAATGAAAAACACCTAAAAATTCAACAACAACCTCAACATTGAAAGTCACCAACAATTTCAACAAAAACCTCAACAATGAAAAACACGAAAAAACTCATCAACAACTTCAACATTCAAAAACACCAACAAATTCAACAAACACCTCAACAATGAAAAACACCAACAAATTCATCAACAACCTCAACACTCAAAAACACCAACAAATGTTACAGGAATCACAACAATGCGAAACACCAAAAAATTCAAAAACCACCTCAACATTCAAAATCACCAACAAATTCAACAAAAAACTCAGCTTTGAAAAACACAAACAAATTCAACAACCTCAACATTGAAAAACACCAACAAATTCAACAACAACCTCAACTTTCAAAAATACAAAAAGGTTCAACAAAATAAAAATTGATAACAAAAACAAATTCAACAACAACCTCAATATTGAAAATCACCAACAAATTTAACAACAACCTCAACAATGAAAAACACCAAACAATTCAACAACAACCTCAACATTAAAAAACACCAACAAATTCAACAACAACCTCAACAATGAAAAACACCAAAAAATTCATCAACAACCTCAACATTCAAAAACAACAACAAATTCAACAAAAACCTCAACAATTAATAACACCAAAAAATTCAACAACATCGTCAACTTTGAAAAATACCAACAAATTCAACAACCTCGACAATGAAAAACACCAACAAATTCAACAAAAACCTCAACAATGAAAAACACCAAAAAATTTCATCAACAACCTCAACATTCAAAACGACCAACAAATTCAACAGAAACCTCAACAATGAAAAACAACAAAAAATTCAACAACAGCAGCAACAATGAAAAACACCAACAAATTCAACAAAAACCTCAACAATGAAACACACCAAAAAATTCAACAACAACCTCAACAATGAGAAACAGCAACAAATTCAACAACAAACTCAACATTGAAAATCACCAACAAATTCAACAACAACCTCAACGTTGAAAAACACCAGCAAATTCAAAAACCTCAACATGGAAAAACACCAACACATTCAACCAAAACCTCAGCATTGAAAATCACCAACAAATTCAACAACAACATCAACAGTGAAAAACACCAACAAATTCAACAAAAACCTCAACAATGAAACTAACCAAAATATTCATCAACAACCTCAACATTCAAATACACGTACAAATTCAACAGATACCTCAACAATGAAAAACACCAACAAATTCAACTACAAACTCAGTTTTGAAAAACACAAACAAATTCAACAAACTCAACATTGAAAAACACCAACAAATTCAACAACAACCTCAACTTTCAAAAATACAAAAAGGTTCAACAAAATAAAAATTGATAACAACAACAAATTCAACAACAACCTCAATATTGAAAATCACCAACAAATTTAACAACAACCTCAACAATGAAAAACAACAAACAATTCAACAACAACCTCAACATTCAAAAATACCAACAAATTCAACAACAACCTCAACAATGAAAAACACCAAAAAATTCATCAACAACCTCAACATTCAAAAACACCAACAAATTCAACAACAACATCAACTTTGAAAAACACCAACAAATTCAAAAACCTCAACATGGAAAAACACCAACAAATTCAACCACAACCTCAACATTGAAAATCACCAACAAATTCAACAACAACCTCAACAATGAAAAACACCAACAAATTGAACAAAAACCTCATCAAGGAAAAACACCGAAAGATTCATCAACAACCTCAACGTTCAAAAACACCAACAAATTCAACAGAAACCACAACAATGAAAAACACCTAAAAATTCAACAACAACCTCAACATTGAAAGTCACCAACAATTTCAACAAAAACCTCAACAATGTAAAACACGAAAAAACTCATCAACAACTTCAACATTCAAAAACACCAACAAATTCAACAAAAACCTCAACAATTAAAAACAACAAAAAATTCAACAACAACGTCAACTTTGAAAAATACCAACAAATTCATCAACCTCAACAATGAAAAACACCAACAAATTCAACAACAAACTCAACATTGAAAATCACCAAAAAATTCAACAACAACCTCAACATTGAAAAACTCCAACAATTTCAACAACAACCTCAATAATGAAAAACACCAAAAAATTCAACAACAAACTCAACATTGAAAATCACCAACAAATTCAACAACAACATCAACTTTGAAAAACACCAACAAATTCAACAACAACCTCAACAATGAAAAACACCAACAAATTGAACAAAAACCTCATCAAGGAATAACACGAAAAAATTCATCAACAACTTCAACATTCAAAAACACCAACAAATTCAACAAACACCTCAACAATCAAAAACACCAAAAAATTCAACAACCTCAACATTGAGAAACAGCAACAAATTCAACTGCAACCTCAACTTTGAACAATCCAAAAAGATTAAAAAGAAAACATTGAATACACCAATAAATTCAACAACAACCTCAATATTGAAAATCACCAACAAATTCAACAACTTCCTCAACAATGAAAAACACCAACAAATTCAACAAAAACCTCAACAATGAAAAACACCAAAAAATTCAACAACAACCTCAATTTGAAAAACACCAACAGATTTAACAAACTCAACATTCAAATACACCAACAAAATCAACAACAAACTCAACATTGAAAATCACCAACAAATTCAACAACAACCTCAACTTTGAAAGACACCAACAAATTCAAAAACCTCAACATGGAAAAACACCAACAAATTCAACCATAACCTCAATATTGAAAATCACCAACAAATTCAACAAAAACCTCAACAATCAAAAACACCAACAAATTCAACAAAAACCTCAACAATGAAAAACACCAAAAAATTTAACAACAACCTCAACTTTGAAAAACACCAACAAATTCAACAACCTCAACATTGCAAAACACCAACAATTTCAACTGCAACCTCAACTTTGAAAAATACAAAAAAGATTTAAAAAAACCATTGATAACACCAATAATTTCAACAACCTCAACTTTGAAAAACACCAACAAATTCATGAACCTCAACATGGAAAAACACAAACAAATTCAACCATAACCACAATATTGAAAATCACCAACAAATTCAACAACAACCTCAACAATGAAAAAGACCAACAAATTCAACAAAAACCTCAACAATGAAAAACACCAACAAATTCAACAACAAACTCAGCTTTGAAAAACACAAAGAAATTCAACAATCTCAACATTGAAAAACACCAACAAATTCAACAACAACCTCAACTTTCAAAAATACAAAAAGGTTCAACAAAATAAAAATTGATAACAACAACAAATTCAACAACAACCTCAATATTGAAAATCACCAACAAATTTAACAACAACCTCAACAATGAAAAACACCAAACAATTCAACAACAACCTCAACATTCAAAAACATCAACAAATTGAACAACAACCTCAACAATGAATAACACCAAAAAATTCATCAACAACCTCAACATTCAAAAACACCAACAAATTCAACAAAAACCTCAACAATTAAAAACAACAAAAAATTCAACAACAACGTCAACTTTCAAAAATACCAACAAATTCAACAACCTCAACAATGAAAAACACCAACAAATTCAACAACAAACACAACATTGAAAATCACCAAAAAATTCAACAACAACCTCAACACTGAAAAACTCCAACAATTTCAACAACAACCTCAACAATGAAAAACACCAAAAAATTCAACAACAAACTCAACATTGAAAATCACCAACAAATTCAACAACAACATCAACTTTGAAAAACACCAACAAATTCAAAAACCTCAACATGGAATAACACCAAAAAATTCAACCACAACCTCAACATTGAAAATCACCAACAAATTCAACAACAACCTCAACAATGAAAAACACCAACAAATTGAACAAAAACCTCAACAAGGAAAAACACCGAAAGATTCATCAACAACCTCAACATTCAAAAACACCAACAAATTCAACAGAAACCACAACAATGAAAAACACCTACAAATTCAACAACAGCATCAACATTGAAAGTCACCAACAAATTCAACAAAAACCTCAACAATGAAAAGCACCAAATAATGCATCAACAACCTCAACATTCAAAAACACCAACAAATTCAACAAAAACCTCAACAATGAGAAACACCAAAAAATTCAACAACAAACGCAACTTTGAAAAACACCAACAACTACAACAACCTCAAACATTGAAAAAGACCAACAAATTCAACTGCAACCTCAACTTTGAAAAATACAAAAAAGATCAAAAAAAATCATTGATAACACCAATAAATTCAACAACCTCAACATTGAAAATCACCAACAAATTCAACAACAACCTCAGCAATGAAAAACATCAAAAAATTCAACAACAACCTCAACTTTGAAAAACACCAACAAATTCAACAACCTCAACATTGAGAAACAGCAACAAATTCAACTGCAACCTCAACTTTGAACAATCCAAAAAGATTAAAAAGAAAACATTGAATACACCAATAAATTCAACAACAACCTCAATACTGAAAATCACCAACAAATTCAACAACTTCCTCAACAATGAAAAACACCAACAAATTCAACAAAAACCTCAACAATGAAAAACACCAAAAAATTCAACAACAACTTCAATTTGAAAAACACCAACAGATTTAACAAACTCAACATTCAAATACACCAACAAATTCAACAACAAACTCAACAATCAAAAACACCAACAAATTCAACAAAAACCTCAAAAATGAAAAACACCAACAAATTCAACAACAACCTCAACTTTGAAAAGCACCAACAAATTCAACAACCTCAACATTGCAAAACACCAACAATTTCAACTGCAACCTCAACTTTGAAAAATACAAAAAAGATTTAAAAAAACCATTGATAACACCAATAATTTCAACAACCTCAACTTGAAAAACACCAACAAATTCAAGAACCTCAACATGGAAAAACACCAACAAATTCAACCATAACCTCAATATTGAAAATCACCAACAAATTCAACAACAACCTCAACAATGAAAAACACCAACAAATTCAACAAAATCTCAACAATGAAATACACCAACAAATTCAACAACAAACTCAGCTTTGAAAAACACAAACAAATTCAACAACCTCAACATTGAAAAACACCAACAAATTCAACAACAACCTCAACTTTCAAAAATACAAAAAGGTTCAACAAAATAAAAATTGATAACAACAACAAATTCAACAACAACCTCAATATTGAAAATCACCAACAAATTTAACAACAACCTCAACAATGAAAAACACCAAACAATTCAACAACAACCTCAACATTCAAAAACACCAACAAATTCACAACAACCTCAACAATGAAAAACACCAAAAAATTCATCAACAACCTCAACATTCAAAAACACCAACAAATTCAACAAATACCTCAACAATTAAAAACAACAAAAAATTCCACAACAACGTCAACTTTGAAAAATACCAACAAATTCAACAACCTCAACAATGAAAATCACCAACAAATTCAACAACAAACTCAACATTGAAAATCACCAAAAAATTCAACAACAACCTCAACATTGAAAAACTCCAACGATTTCAACAACAAGCTCAATAATGAAAAACACCAAAAAATTCAACAACAAACTCAACATTGAAAATCACCAACAAATTCAACAACAACATCAACTTTGAAAAACAGCAACAAATTCAAAAACTTCAACATGGAAAAACACCAACAAATTCAACCACAACATCAACATTGAAAATCACCAACAAATTCAACAACAACCTCAACAATGAAAAACACCAACAAATTGAACAAAAACCTCATCAAGGAAAAACACCGAAAGATTCATCAACAACCTCAACATTCAAAAACACCAACAAATTCAACAGAAACCACAACAATGAAAAACACCTCAAAATTCAACAACAACCTCAACATTGAAAGTCACCAACAATTTCAACAAAAACCTCAACAATGAAAAACACGAAAAAATTCATCAACAACTTCAACTTTCAAAAACACCAACAAATTCAACAAACACCTCAACAATGAAAAACACCAACAAATTCGTCAACAACCTCAACATTCAAAAACACCAACAAATTCAACAAAAACCTCAACAATGAAAAACACCAAAAAATTCATGAACAACCTCAACATTGAAAAACACCAACAAATTCAACAAAAACCACAACAATGAAAAAGACCAACAAATTCAACTGCAACCTCAACTTTGAAAAATACAAAAAAGATCAAAAAAAAACATTGATAACACCAATAAATTCAACGACCTCAACATTGAAAATCACCAACAAATTCAACAACAACCTCAGCAATGAAAAACATCAAAAAATTCAACAACAACCTCAACTTTGAAAAACACCAAAAAATTCAACAGCCTCAACATTGAGAAACAGCAACAAATTCAACTGCAACCTCAACTTTGAACAATCCAAAAAGATTAAAAAGAAAACATTGAATACACCAATAAATTCAACAACAACCTCAATATTGAAAATCACCAACAAATTCAACAACTTCCTCAACAATGAAAAACACCAACAAATTCAACAAAAACCGCAACAATGAAAAACACCAAAAAATTCAACAACAACCTCAATTTGAAAAACACCAACAGATTTAACAAACTCAACATTCAAATACACCAACAAATTCAACAACAAACTCAACATTGAAAATCACCAACAAATTCAACAACAACCTCAACAATCAAAAACACCAACAAATTCAACAAAAACCTCAACAATGAAAAACACCAAAAAATTCAACAACAACCTCAACTTTGAAAAACACCAACAAATTCAACAACCTCAACATTGCAAAACACCAACAATTTCAACTGCAACCTCAACTTTGAAAAATACAAAAAAGATTTAAAAAAACCATTGATAACACCAATAATTTCAACAACCTCAACTTTGAAAAACACCAACAAATTCAAGAATCTCAACATGGAAAAACACCAACAAATTCAACCATAACCTCAATATTGAAAATCACCAACAAATTCAACAACAACCTCAACAATGAAAAACACCAACAAATTCAACAAAATCTCAACAATGAAATACACCAACAAATTCAACAACAAACTCAGCTTTGAAAAACACAAACAAATTCAACAACCTCAACATTGAAAAACACCAACAAATTCAACAACAACCTCAACTTTCAAAAATACAAAAAGGTTCAACAAAATAAAAATTGATAACAACAACAAATTCAACAACAACCTCAATATTGAAAATCACCAACAAATTTAACAACAACCTCAACAATGAAAAACACCAAACAATTCAACAACAACCTCAACATTCAAAAACACCAACAAATTCAACAACAACCTCAACAATGAAAAACACCAAAAAATTCATCAACAACCTCAACATTCAAAAACACCAACAAATTCAACAAATACCTCAACAATTAAAAACAACAAAAAATTCAACAACAACGTCAACTTTGAAAAATACCAACAAATTCAACAACCTCAAAAATGAAAATCACCAACAAATTCAACAACAAACTCAACATTGAAAATCACCAAAAAATTCAACAACAACCTCAACATTGAAAAACTCCAACGATTTCAACAACAACCTCAATAATGAAAAACACCAAAAAATTCAACAACAAACTCAACATTGAAAATCACCAACAAATTCAACAACAACATCAACTTTGAAAAACACCAACAAATTCAAAAACTTCAACATGGAAAAACACCAACAAATTCAACCACAACCTCAACATTGAAAATCACCAACAAATTCAACAACAACCTCAACAATGAAAAACACCAACAAATTGAACAAAAACCTCATCAAGGAAAAACACCGAAAGATTCATCAACAACCTCAACATTCAAAAACAACAACAAATTCAACAGAAACCACAACAATGAAAAACACCTCAAAATTCAACAACAACTTCAACTTTCAAAAACACCAACAAATTCAACAAACACCTCAACAATGAAAAACACCAACAAATTCGTGAACAACCTCAACATTCAAAAACACCAACAAATTCAACAAAAACCTCAACAATGAAAAACACCAAAAAATTCATGAACAACCTCAACATTGAAAAACACCAACAAATTCAACAAAAACTTCAACAATGAAAAACACCAAAAAATTCAACAACAACCGCAACTTTGAAAAACACCAACAACTACAACAACCTCAAACATTGAAAAAGACCAACAAATTCAACTGCAACCTCAACTTTGAAAAATACAAAAAAGATCAAAAAAAAACATTGATAACACCAATAAATTCAACAACCTCAACATTGAAAATCACCAACAAATTCAACAACAACCTCAGCAATGAAAAACATCAAAAAATTCAACAACAACCTCAACTTTGAAAAACACCAAAAAATTCAACAACCTCAACATTGAGAAACAGCAACAAATTCAACTGCAACCTCAACTTTGAACAATCCAAAAAGATTAAAAAGAAAACATTGAATACACCAATAAATTCAACAACAACCTCAATATTGAAAATCACCAACAAATTCAACAACTTCCTCAACAATGAAAAACACCAACAAATTCAACAAAAACCTCAACAATGAAAAACACCAAAAAATTCAACAACAACCTCAATTTCAAAAACACCAACAGATTTAACAAACTCAACATTCAAATACACCAACAAATTCAACAACAAACTCAACATTGAAAATCACCAACAAATTCAACAACAACCTCAACTTTGAAAGACACCAACAAATTCAAAAACCTCAACATGGAAAAACACCAACAAATTCAACCATAACCTCAATATTGAAAATCACCAACAAATTCAACAACAACCTCAACAATCAAAAACACCAACAAATTCAACAAAAACCTCAACAATGAAAAACACCAAAAAATTCAACAACAACCTCAACTTTGAAAAACACCAACAAATTCAACAACCTCAACATTGCAAAACACCAACAATTTCAACTGCAACCTCAACTTTGAAAAATACAAAAAAGATTTAAAAAAACCATTGATAACACCAATAATTTCAACAACCTCAAATTTGAAAAACACCAACAAATTCAAGAACCTCAACATGGAAAAACACCAACAAATTCAACCATAACCACAATATTGAAAATCACCAACAATTTCAACAACAACCTCAACAATGAAAAAGACCAACAAATTCAACAAAAACCTCAACAATGAAAAACACCAACAAATTCAACAACAAACTCAGCTTTGAAAAACACAAACAAATTCAACAACCTCAACATTGAAAAACACCAACAAATTCAACAACAACCTCAACTTTCAAAAATACAAAAAGGTTCAACAAAATAAAAATTGATAACAACAACAAATTCAACAACAACCTCAATATTGAAAATCACCAAACAATTCAACAACAACCTCAACATTCAAAAACACCAACAAATTCAACAACAACCTCAACAATGAATAACACCAAAAAATTCATCAACAACCTCAACATTCAAAAACACCAACAAATGCAACAAAAACCTCAACAATTAAAAACAACAAAAAATTCAACAACAACGTCAACTTTGAAAAATACCAACAAATTCAACAACCTCAACAATGAAAAACACCAACAAATTCAACAACAAACTCAACATTGAAAATCACCAAAAAATTCAACAACAACCTCAACACTGAAAAACTCCAACAATTTCAACAACAACCTCAACATTGAAAAACACCAAAAAATTCAACAACAAACTCAACATTGAAAATCACCAACAAATTCAACAACAACATCAACTTTGAATAACACCAACAAATTCAAAAACCTCAACATGGAATAACACCAAAAATTTAACCACAACCTCAGCATTGAAAATCACCAACAAATTCAACAACAACCTCAACAATGAAAAACACCAACAAATTGAACAAAAACCTCAACAAGGAAAAACACCGAAAGATTCATCAACAACCTCAACATTCAAAAACACCAACAAATTCAACAGAAACCACAACAATGAAAAACACCTACAAATTCAACAACAGCATCAACATTGAAAGTCACCAACAAATTCAACAAAAACCTCAACAATGAAAAGCACCAAATAATGCATCAACAACCTCAACATTCAAAAACAACAAAAAATTCAACAAAAACCTCAACAATGAAAAACACCGAAAAATTCAACAACAACCTCAACTTTGAAAAACACCAACAACTTCAACAACCTCAACATTGAAAATCACCAACAAATTCAACTGCAAGCTCAACTTTGAAAAATACAAAAATGATCAAAAAAAACCATTGATAACACCAATGAATTCAACAACCTCAACATTGAAAATCACCAACAAATTCAACAACAACCTCAACAATGAAAAACACCAACAAATTCAACCACAACCTCAACATTGAAAATCACCAACAAATTCAACAACAACCTCAACAATGAAAAACACCAACAAATTGAACAAAAACCTCAACAAGGAAAAACACCGAAAGATTCATCAACAACCTCAACATTCAAAAACACCAACAAATTCAACAGAAACCACAACAATGAAAAACACCTAAAAATTCAACAACAACATCAACATTGAAAGTCACCAGCAAATTCAACAAAAACCTCAACAATGAAAAGCACCAAATAATGCATCAACAACGTCAACATTCAAAAACAACAAAAAATTCAACAAAAACCTCAACATTGAAAAACACCGAAAAATTCAACAACAACCTCAACAATGAAAAACACCAACAACTTCAACAACCTCAACATTGAAAAACACGAACAAATTCAACTGCAAGCTCAACTTTGAAAAATACAAAAATGATCAAAAAAAACCATAGATAACACCAATGAATTCAAAAACCTCAACATTGAAAATCACCAACAAATTCAACAAAAACCTCAACAATGAAAAACACCAACAAATTCAACAACAAACTCAGCTTTGAAAAACACAAACAAATTCAACAACCTCAACATTGAAAAACACCAACAAACTCAACAACAACCTTAGCTTTCAAAAATACAAAAAGGTTCAACAAAATAAAAATTGATAACAACAACAAATTCAACAACAACCTCAATATTGAAAATCACCAACAAATTTAACAACAACCTCAACAATGAAAAACACCAAACAATTCAACAACAACCTCAATATTCAAAAACACCAACAAATTCACAACAACCTCAACAATGAAAAACACCAAAAAATTCATCAACAACCTCAACATTCAAAAACACCAACAAATTCAACAAATACCTCAACAATTAAAAACAACAAAAAATTCAACAACAACGTCAACTTTGAAAAATACCAACAAATTCAACAACCTCAACAATGAAAATCACCAACAAATTCAACAACAAACTCAACATTGAAAATCACCAAAAAATTCAACAACAACCTCAACATTGAAAAACTCCAACGATTTCAACAACAAGCTCAATAATGAAAAACACCAAAAAATTCAACAACAAACTCAACATTGAAAATCACCAACAAATTCAACAACAACATCAACTTTGAAAAACACCAACAAATTCAAAAACTTCAACATGGAAAAACACCAACAAATTCAACCACAACCTCAACATTGAAAATCACCAACAAATTCAACAACAACCTCAACAATGAAAAACACCAACAAATTCAACAAAAACCTCATCAAGGAAAAACACCGAAAGATTCATCAACAACCTCAACATTCAAAAACACCAACAAATTCAACAGAAACCACAACAATGAAAAACACCTCAAAATTCAACAACAACCTCAACATTGAAAGTCACCAACAATTTCAACAAAAACCTCAACAATGAAAAACACGAAAAAATTCATCAACAACTTCAACTTTCAAAAACACCAACAAATTCAACAAACACCTCAACAATGAAAAACACCAACAAATTCGTCAACAACCTCAACATTCAAAAACACCAACAAATTCAACAAAAACCTCAACAATGAAAAACACCAAAAAATTCATGAACAACCTCAACATTGAAAAACACCAACAAATTCAATAAAAACTTCAACAATGAAAAACACCAAAAAATTCAACAACAACCGCAACTTTGAAAAACACCAACAACTACAACAACCTCAAACATTGAAAAAGACCAACAAATTCAACTGCAACCTCAACTTTGAAAAATACAAAAAAGATCAAAAAAAAACATTGATAACACCAATAAATTCAACAACCTCAACATTGAAAATCACCAACAAATTCAACAACAACCTCAGCAATGAAAAACATCAAAAAATTCAACAACAAACTCAACTTTGAAAAACACCACAAAATTCAACAACCTCAACATTGAGAAACAGCAACAAATTCAACTGCAACCTCAACTTTGAACAATCCAAAAAGATTAAAAAGAAAACATTGAATACACCAACAAATTCAACAACAACCTCAATATTGAAAATCACCAACAAATTCAACAACTTCCTCAACAATGAAAAACACCAACAAATTCAACAAAAACCTCAACAATGAAAAACACCAAAAAATTCAACAACAACCTCAATTTGAAAAACACCAAAAGAATTAACAAACTCAACATTCAAATACACCAACAAATTCAACAACAAACTCAACATTGAAAATCACCAACAAATTCAACAACAACCTCAACTTTGAAAGACACCAACAAATTCAAAAACCTCAACATGGAAAAACACCAACAAATTCAACCATAACCTCAATATTGAAAATCACCAACAAATTCAACAACAACCTCAACAATCAAAAACACCAACAAATTCAACAAAAACCTCAACAATGAAAAACACCAAAAAATTCAACAACAACCTCAACTTTGAAAAACACCAACAAATTCAACAACCTCAACATTGCAAAACACCAACAATTTCAACTGCAACCTCAACTTTGAAAAATACAAAAAAGATTTAAAAAAACCCATTGATAACACCAATAATTTCAACAACCTCAACTTTGAAAAACACCAACAAATTCAAGAACCTCAACATGGAAAAACACCAACAAATTCAACCATAACATCAATATTGAAAATCACCAACAAATTCAACAACAACCTCAACAATGAAAAAGACCAACAAATTCAACAAAAACCTCAACAATGAAAAACACCAACAAATTCAACAACAAACTCAGCTTTGAAAAACACAAACAAATTCAACAAACTCAACATTGAAAAACACCAACAAATTCAACAACAACCTCAACTTTCAAAAAAACAAAAAGGTTCAACAAAATAAAAATTGATAACAACAACAAATTCAACAACAACCTCAATATTGAAAATCACCAAACAATTCAACAACAACCTCAACATTCAAAAACACCAACAAATTCAACAACAACCTCAACAATGAATAACACCAAAAAATTCATCAACAACCTCAACATTCAAAAACACCAACAAATGCAACAAAAACCTCAACAATTAAAAACAACAAAAAATTCAACAACAACGTCAACTTTGAAAAATACCAACAAATTCAAAAACCTCAACAATGAAAAACACCAACAAATTCAACAACAAACTCAACATTGAAAATCACCAAAAAATTCAACAACAACCTCAACACTGAAAAACTCCAACAATTTCAACAACAACCTCAACATTGAAAAACACCAAAAAATTCAACAACAAGCTCAACATTGAAAATCACCAACAAATTGAACAACAACATCAACTTTGAAAAACACCAACAAATTCAAAAACCTCAACATGGAATAACACCAAAAATTTAACCACAACCTCAACATTGAAAATCACCAACAAATTCAACAACAACCTCAACAATGAAAAACACCAACAAATTGAACAAAAACCTCAACAAGGAAAAACACCGAAAGATTCATCAACAACCTCAACATTCAAAAACACCAACAAATTCAACAGAAACCACAACAATGAAAAACACCTAAAAATTCAACAACAGCATCAACATTGAAAGTCACCAACAAATTCAACAAAAACCTCAACAATGAAAAGCACCAAATAATGCATCAACAACCTCAACATTCAAAAACAACAAAAAATTCAACTAAAACCTCAACAATGAAAAACACCGAAAAATTCAACAACAACCTCAACTTTGAAAAACACCAACAACTTCAACAACCTCAACATTGAAAAACACCAACAAATTCAACTGCAAGCTCAACTTTGAAAAATACAAAAATGATCAAAAAAAACCATTGATAACACCAATGAATTCAACAACCTCAACATTGAAAATCACCAACACATTCAACAACAACCTCAACAATGAAAAACACCAACAAATTCAACCACAACCTCAACATTGAAAATCACCAACAAATTCAACAACAACCTCAACAATGAAAAACACCAACAAATTGAACAAAAACCTCAACAAGGAAAAACACCGAAAGATTCATCAACAACCTCAACATTCAAAAACACCAACAAATTCAACAGAAACCACAACAATGAAAACCACCTAAAAATTCAACAACAACATCAACATTGAAAGTCACCAACAAATTCAACAAAAACCTCAACAATGAAAAGCACCAAATAATGCATCAACAACCTCAAAATTCAAAAACAACAAAAAATTCAACAAAAACCTCAACATTGAAAAACACCGAAAAATTCAACAACAACCTCAACAATGAAAAACACCAACAACTTCAACAACCTCAACATTGAAAAACACCAACAAATTCAACTGCAAGCTCAACTTTGAAAAATACAAAAATGATCAAAGAAACCATAGATAACACCAATGAATTCAACAACCTCAACATTGAAAATCACCAACAAATTCAACAACAACCTCAACAATGAAAAACACCAACAAATTCAACAAAAACCTCAACAATGAAAAACACCGAAAGATTCATCAACACCTCAACATTCAAAAAAACCAACAAACTCAACAGAAACCTCAACAATGAAAATCAGCAACAAATTCAACAACAACCTCAGCAATGAAAAACATCAAAAAATGCAACAACAACCGCAACATTGAAAATTACCAACAAATTCAACAACAACCTCAACTTTGAAAAACACCAACAAATTAATAAACCTCAACATGGAAAAACAACAAGAAATTGAACCAGAACCTCAATATTGAAAATCACCAACAAATTCAACAACAACCTCAACAATGAAAAACACAAACAATTTCAACATAAACCTCAACAATGAAAAACACCAACAAATTCAACAAAAAACTCAGCTTTGATAAACACATACAAATTCAACAAACTCAACATTGAAAAAGACCAAAAAATTCAACTGCAACCTCAACTTTGAAAAATACAAAAAAAGATCAAAAAAAAACATTGATAACACCAATAAATTCAACAACCTCAACATTGAAAATCACCAACAAATTCAACAACAACTTCAGCAATGAAAAACATCAAAAAATTCAACAACAACTTCAACTTTGAAAAACACCAAAAAATTCAACAACCTCAACATTGTGAAACAGCAACAAATTCAACTGCAACCTCAACTTTGAACAATCCAAAAAGATTAAAAAGAAAACATTGAATACACCAATAAATTCAACAACAACCTCAATATTGAAAATCACCAACAAATTCAACAACAACCTCAACAATGAAAAACACAAACAATTTCAACATAAACCTCAACAATGAAAAAGACCAACAAATTCAACTGCAACCTCAACTTTGAAAAATACAAAAAAGATTTAAAAAAACCATTGATAACACCAATAATTTCAACAACCTCAACTTTGAAAAACACCAACAAATTCAAGAACCTCAACATGGAAATACACCAACAAATTCAACCATAACCTCAATATTGAAAATCACCAACAAATTCAACAACAACCTCAACAATGAAAAACACCAACAAATTCAACAAAAACCTCAACAATGAAAAACACCAACAAATTCAACAAAAAACTCAGCTTTGAAAAACACAAACAAATTCAACAACCTCAACATTGAAAAACCCCAACAAATTCAACAACAACCTCAACTTTCAAAAATACAAAAAGGTTCAAAAAAATAAAAATTGATAACAACAACAAATTCAACAACAACCTCAATATTGAAAATCACCAACAAATTTAACAACAACCTCAACAATGAAAAACACCAAAAAATTCATCAGCAACCTCAACATTCAAAAACACCAACAAATTCAACAAAAACCTCAACAATTAAAAACAACAAAAAATTCAACAACATCGTCAACTTTGAAAAATACCAACAAATTCAACAACCTCAACAATGAAAAACACCAACAAATTCAACAACAAACTCAACATTGAAAATCACCAAAAAATTCAACAACAACCTCAACACTGAATAACTCCAACAATTTCAACAACAACCTCAACAATGAAAAACACCAAAAAATTCAACAACAAACTCAACATTGAAAATCACCAACAAATTCAACAACAACATCAACTTTGAAAAACACCAACAAATTCAAAAACCTCAACATGGAATAACACCAAAAAATTCAACCACAACCTCAACATTGAAAATCACCAACAAATTCAACAACAACCTCAACAATGAAAAACACCAACAAATTGAACAAAAACCTCAACAAGGATAAACACCGAAAGATTCATCAACAACCTCAACATTTAAAAACACCAACAAATTCAACAGAAACCACAACAATGAAAAACACCTACAAATTCAACAACAACATCAACATTGAAAGTCACCAACAAATTCAACAAAAACCTCAACAATGAAAAGCACCAAATAATGCATCAACAACCTCAACATTCAAAAACAACAAAAAATTCAACAAAAACCTCAACAATGAAAAACACCGAAAAATTCAACAACAACCTCAACTTTGAAAAACACCAACAACTTCAACAACCTCAACATTTAAAAACACCAACAAATTCAACTGCAAGCTCAACTTTGAAAAATACAAAAATGATCAAAAAAAAACATTGATAACACCAATGAATTCAACAACCACAACATTGAAAATCACCAACAAATTCAACAACAACCTCAACAATGAAAAACACCAACAAATTCAACCACAACCTCAACATTGAAAATCACCAACAATTCAACAACAACCTCAACAATGAAAAACACCAACAAATTGAACAAAAACCTCAACAAGGAAAAACACCGAAAGATTCATCAACAACCTCAACATTCAAAAATACCAACAAATTCAACAGAAACCACAACAATGAAAAACACCTAAAAATTCATCAACAACATCAACATTGAAAGTCACCAACAAATTCAACAAAAACCTCAACAATGAAAAGCACCAAATAATGCATCAACAAACTCAACATTCAAAAACAACAAAAAATTCAACATAAACCTCCACAAGGAAAAACACGAAAAAACTCATCAACAACTTCAACATTCAAAAACACCAACAAATTCAACAAACACCTCAACAAAAAAAAAACACCAACAAATTCATCAACAACCTCAACATTCAAAAACACCAACAAATGTTACAGAAATCACAACAATGCGAAACACCAAAAAATTCAAAAACAACCTCAACATTCAAAATCACCAACAAATTCAACAGAAACCTCAACAATGAAAAACACCAAAAACTTCAACAACAACCTCAACAATGAGAAACAGCAACAAATTCAACAACAACCTCAACATTGAAAATCACCAAAAAATTCAACAACAACCTCAACGTTGAAAAACACCAACAAATTCAAAAACCTCAACATGGAAAAACACCAACACATTCAACCACAACCTCAGCATTGAAAATCACCAACAAATTCTAAAACCTCAACATGGAAAAACACCAACACATTCAACCACAACCTCAGCATTGAAAATCACCAACAAATTCAACAACAACATCAACAGTGAAAAACACCAACAAATTCAACAAAAACCTCAACAATGAAATTAACCAAAATATTCATCAACAACCTCAACATTCAAATACACCTACAAATTCAACAGATACCTCAACAATAAAAAACACCAGCAAATTCAACAACAAACTCAGCTTTGAAAAACACAAACAAATTCAACAACCTCAACATTGAAAAACACCAACAAATTCAACAACAACCTCAACTTTCAAAAATACAAAAAGGTTCAACAAAATAAAAATTGATAACAACAACAAATTCAACAACAACCTCAATATTGAAAATCACCAACAAATTTAACAACAACCTCAACAATGAAAAACACCAAACAATTCAACAACAACCTCAACATTCAAAAAAACCAACAAATTCAACAACAACCTCAACAATGAAAAACACCAAAAAATTCATCAACAACCTCAACATTCAAAAACACCAACAAATTCAACAAAAACCTCAACAATTAAAAACAACAAAAAATTCAACAACAACGTCAACTTTCAAAAATACCAACAAATTCAACAACCTCAACAATGAAAAACACCAACAAATTCAACAACAAAGTCAACATTGAAAATCACCAAAAAATTCAACAACAACCTCAACATTGAAAAACTCCAACAATTTCAACAACAACCTCAGCAATGAAAAACACCAACAAATTCAACAACAAACTCAACATTGAAAATCACCAACAAATTCAACAACGACATCAACTTTGAAAAACACCAACAAATTCAACAACCTCAACATTGCAAAACACCAACAATTTCAACTGCAACCTCAACTTTGAAAAATACAAAAAAGATTTAAAAAAACCATTGATAACACCAATAATTTCAACAACCTCAACTTTGAAAAACACCAACAAATTCAAGAACCTCAACATGGAAAAACACCAACAAATTCAACCATAACCTCAATATTGAAAATCACCAACAAATTAAACAACAACCTCAACAATGAAAAACACCAACAAATTCAACAAAAACCTCAACAATGCAAAAGACCAACATACTCAACAAAAAACTCAGCTTTGAAAAACACAAACAAATTCAACAACCTCAACATTGAAAAACACCAACAAATTCAACAACAACCTCAACTTTCAAATATACAAAAAGGTTCAACAAAATAAAAATTGATAACAAAAACAAATTCAACAACAACCTCAACATTCAAAAGCAACAACAAATTCAACAAAAACCTCAACAATTAATAACACCAAAAAATTCAACAACATCGTCAACTTTGAAAAATACCAACAAATTCAACAACCTCGACAATGAAAAACACCAACAAATTCAACAAAAACCTCAACAATGAAAAACACCAAAAAATTTCATCAACAACCTCAACATTCAAAACGACCAACAAATTCAACAGAAACCTCAACAATGAAAAACAACAAAAAATTCAACAACAGCCGCAACAATGAAAAACACCAACAAATTCAACAAAAAACTCAACAATGAAACACACCAAAAAATTCAACAACAACCTCAACAATGAGAAACAGCAACAAATTCAACAACAAACTCAACATTGAAAATCACCAACAAATTCAACAACAACCTCAACGTTGAAAAACACCAGCAAATTCAAAAACCTCAACATGGAAAAACACCAACACATTCAACCACAACCTCAGCATTGAAAATCACCAACAAATTCAACAACAACATCAACAGTGAAAAACACCAACAAATTCAACAAAAACCTCAACAATGAAATTAACCAAAATATTCATCAACAACCTCAACATTCAAATACACCTACAAATTCAACAGATACCTCAACAATAAAAAACACCAGCAAATTCAACAACAAACTCAGCTTTGAAAAACACAAACAAATTCAACAACCTCAACATTGAAAAACACCAACAAATTCAACAACAACCTCAACTTTCAAAAATACAAAAAGGTTCAACAAAATAAAAATTGATAACAACAACAAATTCAACAACAACCTCAATATTGAAAATCACCAACAAATTTAACAACAACCTCAACAATGAAAAACACCAAACAATTCAACAACAACCTCAACATTCAAAAAAACCAACAAATTCAACAACAACCTCAACAATGAAAAACACCAAAAAATTCATCAACAACCTCAACATTCAAAAACACCAACAAATTCAACAAAAACCTCAACAATTAAAAACAACAAAAAATTCAACAACAACGTCAACTTTCAAAAATACCAACAAATTCAACAACCTCAACAATGAAAAACACCAACAAATTCAACAACAAAGTCAACATTGAAAATCACCAAAAAATTCAACAACAACCTCAACATTGAAAAACTCCAACAATTTCAACAACAACCTCAGCAATGAAAAACACCAACAAATTCAACAACAAACTCAACATTGAAAATCACCAACAAATTCAACAACGACATCAACTTTGAAAAACACCAACAAATTCAACAACCTCAACATTGCAAAACACCAACAATTTCAACTGCAACCTCAACTTTGAAAAATACAAAAAAGATTTAAAAAAACCATTGATAACACCAATAATTTCAACAACCTCAACTTTGAAAAACACCAACAAATTCAAGAACCTCAACATGGAAAAACACCAACAAATTCAACCATAACCTCAATATTGAAAATCACCAACAAATTAAACAACAACCTCAACAATGAAAAACACCAACAAATTCAACAAAAACCTCAACAATGCAAAAGACCAACATACTCAACAAAAAACTCAGCTTTGAAAAACACCAACAAATTCAACAACCTCAACATTGAAAAACACCAACAAATTCAACAACAACCTCAACTTTCAAATATACAAAAAGGTTCAACAAAATAAAAATTGATAACAAAAACAAATTCAACAACAACCTCAACATTCAAAAGCAACAACAAATTCAACAAAAACCTCAACAATTAATAACACCAAAAAATTCAACAACATCGTCAACTTTGAAAAATACCAACAAATTCAACAACCTCGACAATGAAAAACACCAACAAATTCAACAAAAACCTCAACAATGAAAAACACCAAAAAATTTCATCAACAACCTCAACATTCAAAACGACCAACAAATTCAACAGAAACCTCAACAATGAAAAACAACAAAAAATTCAACAACAGCCGCAACAATGAAAAACACCAACAAATTCAACAAAAAACTCAACAATGAAACACACCAAAAAATTCAACAACAACCTCAACAATGAGAAACAGCAACAAATTCAACAACAAACTCAACATTGAAAATCACCAACAAATTCAACAACAACCTCAACGTTGAAAAACACCAGCAAATTCAAAAACCTCAACATGGAAAAACACCAACACATTCAACCACAACCTTAGCATTGAAAATCACCAACAAATTCAACAACAACCTCAACAATGAAAAACACCAACAAATTGAACAACAACCTCAACAAGGAAAAGCACCGAAAGATTCATCAACAACCTCAACATTCAAAAACACGAACAAATTCAACAGAAACCTCAACAATGAAAAACACCTAAAAATTCAACAACAACATCAACATTGAAAGTCACCAACAAATTCAACAAAAACCTCAACAATGAAAAGCACCAAATAATGCATCAACAACCTCAACATTCAAAAACAACAAAAAATTCAACAAAAACCTCAACTATGAAAAACACCGAAAAATTCAACAACAACCTCAACTTTGTAAAACACCAACAACTTCAACAACCTCAACATGGAAAAACACCAACAAATTCAACTGCAAGCTCAACTTTGAAAAATACAAAAATGATCAAAAAAACCCATTGATAACACCAATGAATTCAACAACCTCAACATTGAAAATCACCAACAAATTCAACAACAACCTCCACAATGAAAAACACCAACAAATTCAACCACATCCTCAACATTGAAAATCACCAACAAATTCAACAACAACCTCAACAATGAAAAACACCAACAAATTGAACAAAAACCTCAACAAGGAAAAACACCGAAAGATTCATCAACAACCTCAACATTCAAAAAGACCAACAAATTCAACAGAAACCACAACAATGAAAAACACCTAAAAATTCAACAACAACATCACCATTGAAAGTCACCAACAATTTCAACAAAAACCTCAACAATGAAAAGCACCAAATTATGCATCAACATCCTCAACATTCAAAAACAACAAAAAATTCAACATAAACCTCCACAATGAAAAACACGAAAAAACTCATCAACAACTTCAACATGCAAAAACACCAACAAATTCAACAAACACCTCAACAATCAAAAACACCAACAAATTCATCAACAACCTCAACATTCAAAAACACCAACAAATGTTACAGAAATCACAACAATGCGAAACACCAAAAAATTCAAAAAGAACCTCAACATTCAAAATCACCAACAAATTCAACAAAAACCTCAACAATGAAAAACACCAAAAAATTCAACAACAACCCTAACAATGAGAAACAGCAACAAATTCAACAACAAACTCAACATTGAAAATCACCAACAAATTCAACAACAACCTCAACGTTGAAAAAGACCAACAAATTCAAAAACCTCAACATGGAAAAACACCAACACATTCAACCACAACCTCTAAATTGAAAATCACCAACAAAGTCAACAACAACCTCAACATTCAAAAACACCAACAAATTCAACAAAAACCGCAACAATGAAAAACACTTACAAATTCAACAACAAACTCAGCTTTGAAAAACACCAACAAATTCAACAACCTCAACATTGAAAAACACCAACAAATTCAACAACAACCTCAACTTTCAAAATTACAAAAAGGTTCAACAAAATAAAAATTGATAACAACAACAAATTCAACAACAACCTCAATATTGAAAATCACCAACAAATTTAACAACAACCTCAACAATGAAAAACATCAAACAATTCAACAACAACCTCAACATTCAAAAACACCAACAAATTCAACAACAACCTCAACAATGAAAAACACCAAAAAATTCAACAACAACCTCAACATTGAAAATCACCAACAAATTCAACAAAAACCTCAACAATGAAAAACACCAAAAAATTCAACAACAATCTCAACTTTGAAAAACACCAACAAATTCAACAACCTCAACATTGCAAAACACCAACAATTTCAACTGCAACCTCAACTTTGAAAAATACAAAAAAGATTTTAAAAAACCATTGATAACACCAATAATTTCAACAACCTCAACTTTGAAGAACACCTACAACTTCAACAACCTCAACATGGAAAAACACCAACAAATTCAACTGCAAGCTCAACTTTGAAAAATACCAAAATGATCAAAAAAAACCATTGATAACGCCAATGAATTCAACAACCTCAACATTGAAAATCACCAACAAATTCAACAACAACCTCAACAATGAAAAACACCAACAAATTCAACCACAACCTCAACATTGAAAATCACCAACAAATTCAACAACAACCTCAACAATGAAATACACCAACAAATTGAACAAAAACCTCAACAAGGAAAAACACCGAAAGATTCATCAACAACCTCAACATTCAAAAACACCAACAAATTCAACAGAAACCACAACAATGAAAAACACCTAAAAATTCAACAACAACATCAACATTGAAAGTCACCAACAATTTCAACAAAAACCTCAACTATGAAAAGCACCAAATAATGCATCAACAAACTCAACATTCTAAAACAACAAAAAATTCAACATAAACCTCCACAATGAAAAACACGAAAAAACTCATCAACAACTTGAACATGCAAAAACACCAACAAATTCATCAACAACCTCAACATTCAAAAACACCAACAAATGTTACAGAAATCACAACAATGCGAAACACCAAAAAATTCAAAAACAACCTCAACATTCAAAATCAGCAACAAATTCAACAAAAACCTCAACAATGAAAAACACCAAAAAATTCAACAACAACCTCAACAATGAGAAACAGCAACAAATTCAACAACAAACTCAACATTGAAAATCACCAACAAATTCAACAACAACCTCAACGTTGAAAAACACCAACAAATTCAAAAACCTCAACATGGAAAAACACCAACACATTCAACCACAACCTCAAAATTGAAAATCACCAACAAAGTCAACAACAACCTCAACATTCAAAAACACCAACAAATTCAACAAAAACCGCAACAATGAAAAACACTTACAAATTCAACAACAAACTCAGCTTTGAAAAACACAAACAAATTCAACAACCTCAACATTGAAAAACACCAACAAATTCAACAACAACCTCAACTTTCAAAATTACAAAAAGGTTCAACAAAATAAAAATTGATAACAACAACAAATTCAACAACAAACTCAATATTGAAAATCACCTACAAATTTAACAACAACCTCAACATTGAAAATCACCAACAAATTCAACAAAAACCTCAACAATGAAAAACACCAACAAATTCAACCACAACCTCAACATTGAAAATCACCAGCAAATTCAACAACAACCTCAACAATGAAAAACAACAACAAATTGAACAAAAACCTCAACAAGGAAAAACACCGAAAGATTCATCAACAACCTCAACTTTCAAAAACACCAACAAATTCAACAGAAACCACAACAATGAAAAACACCTAAAAATTCAACAACAACATCAACATTGAAAGTCACCAACAAATTCAACAAAAACCTCAACAATGAAAAGCACCAAATAATGCATCAACAAACTCAACATTCTAAAACAACAAAAAATTCAACATAAACCTCCTCAATGAAAAACACGAAAAAACTCATCAACAACTTCAACATGCAAAAACACCAACAAATTCAACAAACACCTCAACTATCAAAAACACCAACAAATTCATCAACAACCTCAACATTCAAAAACACCAACAAATGTTACAGAAATCACAACAATGCGAAACACCAAAAAATTCAAAAACAACCTCAACATTCAAAATCACCAACAAATTCAACAAAAACCTCAACAATGAAAAACACCAAAAAATTCAACAACAACCTCAACAATGAGAAACAGCAACAAATTCAACAACAAACTCAACATTGAAAATCACCAACAAATTCAACAACAACCTCAACGTTGAAAAACACCAACAAATTCAAAAACCTCAACATGGAAAAACACCAACACATTCAACCACAACCTCAAAATTGAAAATCACCAACAAAGTCAACAACAACCTCAACATTCAAAAACACCAACAAATTCAACAAAAACCGCAACAATGAAAAACACTTACAAATTCAACAACAAACTCAGCTTTGAAAAACACAAACAAATTCAACACCTCAACATTGAAAAACACCAACAAATTCAACAACAACCTCAACTTTCAAAATTACAAAAAGGTTCAACAAAATAAAAATTGATAACAACAACAAATTCAACAACAACCTCAATATTGAAAATCACCTACAAATTTAACAACAACCTCAACAATGAAAAACATCAAACAATTCAACAACAACCTCAACATTCAAAAACACCAAAAAATTCAACAACAACCTCAACAATGAAAAACACCAAAAAATTCAACAACAACCTCAACATTGAAAATCAGCAACAAATTCAACAAAAACCTCAACAATGAAAAACACCAAAAAATTCAACAACAACCTCAACTTTGAAAAACACCAACAAATTCAACAACCTCAACATTGCAAAACACCAACAATTTCAACTGCAACCTCAACTTTGAAAAATACAAAAAAGATTTTAAAAAACCATAGATAACATCAATAATTTCAACAACCTCAACATTGAAAAACACCAACAAATTCAAGAAAAAAACATGGAAAAACACCATCAAATTCAACTGCAAGCTCAACTTTGAAAAATACAAAAATGATCAAAAAAAACCATTGATAACACCAATGAATTCAACAACCTCAACATTGAAAAACACCAACAAATTCAACCACAACCTCAACAATGTAATACACCAAGATATTGAACAAAAACCTCAACAAGGAAAAACACCGAAAGATTCATCAACAACCTCAACATTCAAAAACACCAACAAATTCAACAGAAACCACAACAATGAAAAACACCTAAAAATTCAACAACAACATCAACATTAAAAGTCACCAACAAATTCAACAAAAACCTCAACAATGAAAAGCACCAAATAATGCATCAACAAACTCAACATTCAAAAACAACAAAAAATTCAACATAAAACTCCACAATGAAAAACACGAAAAAACTCATCAACAACTTCAACATGCAAAAACACCAACAAATTCAACAACAACATCAACGTTGAAAAACACCAACAAATTCAAAAACCTCAACATGGAAAAACACCAACACATTCAACCACAACCTCAGCATTGAAAATCACCAACAAATTCAAAAACCTCAACATGGAAAAACACCAACACATTCAACCACAACCTCAGCATTGAAAATCACCAACAAATTCAACAACGACATCAACAGTGAAAAACACCAACAAATTCAACAAAAACCTCAACAATGAAATTAACCAAAATATTCATCAACAACCTCAACATTCAAATACACCTACAAATTCAACAGATACCTCAACAATGAAAAACACCAGCAAATTCAACAACAAACTCAGCTTTGAAAAACACATACAAATTCAACAACCTCAACATTTAAAAACACCAACAAATTCAACAACAACCTCAACTTTCAAAAATACAAAAAGGTTCAACAAAATAAAAATTGATAACAACAACAAATTCAACAACAACCTCAATATTGAAAATCACCAACAAATTTAACAACAACCTCAACAATGAAAAACACCAAACAATTCAACAACAACCTCAACATTCAAAAACACCAACAAATTCAACAACAACCTCAACAATGAAAAACACCAAAAAATTCATCAACAACCTCAACATTCAAAAACACCAACAAATTCAACAAAAACCTCAACAATTAAAAACAACAAAAAATTCAACAACAACGTCAACTTTGAAAAATACCAACAAAATCAACAACCTCAACAATGAAAAACACCAACAAATTCAACAACAAAGTCAACATTGAAAATCACCAAAAAATTCAACAACAACCTCAACATTGAAAAACTCCAACAATTTCAACAACAACCTCAGCAATGAAAAACACCAACAAATTCAACAACAAACTCAACATTGAAAATCACCAACAAATTCAACAACGACATCAACTTTGAAAAACACCAACAAATTCAACAACCTCAACATTGCAAAACACCAACAATTTCAACTGCAACCTCAACTTTGAAAAATACAAAAAAGATTTAAAAAAACCATTGATAACACCAATAATTTCAACAACCTCAACTTTGAAAAACACCAACAAATTCAAGAACCTCAACATGGAAAAACACCAACAAATTCAACCATAACCTCAATATTGAAAATCACCAACAAATTCAACAACAACCTCAACAATGAAAAACACCAACTAATTCAACAAAAACCTCAACAATGCAAAAGACCAACATATTCAACAAAAAACTCAGCTTTGAAAAACACAAACAAATTCAACAACCTCAACATTGAAAAACACCAACAAATTCAACAACAACCTCAACTTTCAAAAATACAAAAAGGTTCAACAAAATAAAAATTGATAACAAAAACAAATTCAACAACAACCTCAACATTCAAAAGCAACAACAAATTCAACAAAAACCTCAACAATTAATAACACCAAAAAATTCAACAACATCGTCAACTTTGAAAAATACCAACAAATTCAACAACCTCGACAATGAAAAACACCAACAAATTCAACAAAAACCTCAACAATGAAAAACACGAAAAAATTTCATCAACAACCTCAACATTCAAAACGACCAACAAATTCAACAGAAACCTCAACAACGAAAAACAACAAAAAATTCAACAACAGCCGCAACAATGAAAAACACCAACAAATTCAACAAAAACCTCAACAATGAAACACACCAAAAAATTCAACAACAACCTCAACAATGAGAAACAGCAACTAATTCAACAACAAACTCAACATTGAAAATCACCAACAAATTCAACAACAACCTCAACGTTGAAAAACACCAGCAAATTCAAAAACCTCAACATGGAAAAACACCAACACATTCAACCACAACCTTAGCATTGAAAATCACCAACAAATTCAACAACAACCTCAACAATGAAAAACACCAACAAATTGAACAAAAACCTCAACAAGGAAAAGCACCGAAAGATTCATCAACAACCTCAACATTCAAAAACACGAACAAATTCAACAGAAACCTCAACAATGAAAAACACCTAAAAATTCAACAACAACATCAACATTGAAAGTCACCAACAAATTCAACAAAATCCTCAACAATGAAAAGCACCAAATAATGCATCAACAACCTCAACATTCAAAAACAACAAAAAATTCAACAAAAACCTCAACTATGAAAAACACCGAAAAATTCAACAACAACCTCAACTTTGAAAAACACCAACAACTTCAACAAGCTCAACATGGAAAAACACCAACAAATTCAACTGCAAGCTCAACTTTGAAAAATACAAAAATTATCAAAAAAACCCATTGATAACACCAATGAATTCAACAACCTCAACATTGAAAATCACCAACAAATTCAACAACAACCTCAACAATGAAAAACACCAACAAATTCAACCACATCCTCAACATTGAAAATCACCAACAAATTCAACAACAACCTCAACAATGAAAAACACCAACAAATTGAACAAAAACCTCAACAAGGAAAAACACCGAAGGATTCATCAACAACCTCAACATTCAAAAAGACCAACAAATTCAACAGAAACCACAACAATGAAAAACACCTAAAAATTCAACAACAACATCAACATTGAAAGTCACCAACAATTTCAACAAAAACCTCAACAATGAAAAGCACCAAATAATGCATCAACAACCTCAACATTCAAAAACAACAAAAAATACAACATAAACCTCCACAATGAAAAACACGAAAAAACTCATCAACAACTTCAACATGCAAAAACACCAACAAATTCAACAAACACCTCAACAATCAAAAACACCAACAAATTCATCAACAACCTCAACATTCAAAAACACCAACAAATGTTACAGAAATCACAACAATGCGAAACACCAAAAAATTCAAAAACAACCTCAACATTCAAAATCACCAACAAATTCAACAAAAACCTCAACAATGAAAAACACCAAAAAATTCAACAACAACCTCAACAATGAGAAACAGCAACAAATTCAACAACAAACTCAACATTGAAAATCACCAACAAATTCAACAACAACCTCAACGTTGAAAAAGACCAACAAATTCAAAAACCTCAACATGGAAAAACACCAACACATTCAACCACAACCTCAAAATTGAAAATCACCAACAAAGTCAACAACAACCTCAAAATTCAAAAACACCAACAAATTCAACAAAAACCGCAACAATGAAAAACACTTACAAATTCAACAACAAACTCAGCTTTGAAAAACACCAACAAATTCAACAACCTCAACATTGAAAAACACCAACAAATTCAACAACAACCTCAACTTTCAAAATTACAAAAAGGTTCAACAAAATAAAAATTGATAACAACAACAAATTCAACAACAACCTCAATATTGAAAATCACCAACAAATTTAACAACAACCTCAACAATGAAAAACATCAAACAATTCAACAACAACCTCAACATTCAAAAACACCAACAAATTCAACAACAACCTCAACAATGAAAAACACCAAAAAAGTCAACAACAACCTCAACATTGAAAATCACCAACAAATTCAACAAAAACCTCAACAATGAAAAACACCAAAAAATTCAACAACAATCTCAACTTTGAAAAACACCAACAAATTCAACAACCTCAACATTGCAAAACAACAACAATTTCAACTGCAACCTCAACTTTGAAAAATACAAAAAAGATTTTAAAAAACCATTGATAACACCAATAATTTCAACAACCTCAACTTTGAAGAACACCAACAACTTCAACAATCTCAACATGGAAAAACACCAACAAATTCAACTGCAAGCTCAACTTTGAAAAATACAAAAATGATCAAAAAAAACCATTGATAACGCCAATGAATTCAACAACCTCAACATTGAAAATCACCAACAAATTCAACAACAACCTCAACAATGAAAAACACCAACAAATTCAACCACAACCTCAACATTGAAAATCACCAACAAATTCATCAACAACCTCAACAATGAAATACACCAACAAATTGAACAAAAACCTCAACAAGGAAAAACACCGAAAGATTCATCAACAACCTCAACATTCAAAAAGACCAACAAATTCAACAGAAACCACAACAATGAAAAACACCTAAAAATTCAACAACAACATCAACATTGAAAGTCACCAACAATTTCAACAAAAACCTCAACTATGAAAAGCACCAAATAATGCATCAACAAACTCAACATTCAAAAACAACAAAAAATTCAACATAAACCTCCACAATGAAAAACACGAAAAAACTCATCAACAACTTGAACATGCAAAAACACCAACAAATTCAACAAACACCTCAACAATCAAAAACACCAACAAATTCATCAACAACCTCAACATTCAAAAACACCAACAAATGTTACAGAAATCACAACAATGCGAAACACCAAAAAATTCAAAAACAACCTCAACATTCAAAATCAGCAACAAATTCAACAAAAACCTCAACAATGAAAAACACCAAAAAATTCAACAACAACCTCAACAATGAGAAACAGCAACAAATTCAACAACAAACTCAACATTGAAAATCACCAACAAATTCAACAACAACCTCAACGTTGAAAAACACCAACAAATTCAAAAACCTCAACATGGAAAAATACCAACACATTCAACCACAACCTCAAAATTGAAAATCACCAACAAAGTCAACAACAACCTCAACATTCAAAAACACCAACAAATTCAACAAAAACCGCAACAATGAAAAACACTTACAAATTCAACAACAAACTCAGCTTTGAAAAACACAAACAAATTCAACAACCTCAACATTGAAAAACACCAACAAATTCAACAACAACCTCAACTTTCAAAATTACAAAAAGGTTCAACAAAATAAAAATTGATAACAACAACAAATTCAACAACAACCTCAATATTGAAAATCACCTACAAATTTAACAACAACCTCAACAATGAAAAACATCAAACAATTCAACAACAACCTCAACATTCAAAAACACCAACACATTCAACAAAAACCGCAACAATGAAAAACACTTACAAATTCAACAACAAACTCAGCTTTGAAAAACACAAACAAATTCAACAACCTCAACATTGAAAAACACCAACAAATTCAACAACAACCTCAACTTTCAAAATTACAAAAAGGTTCAACAAAATAAAAATTGATAACAACAACAAATTCAACAACAACCTCAATATTGAAAATCACCTACAAATTTAACAACAACCTCAACAATGAAAAACACCAAAAAATTCAACAACAACCTCAACATTGAAAATCACCAACAAATTCAACAAAAACCTCAACAATGAAAAACACCAAAAAATTCAACAACAACCTCAACTTTGAAAAACACCAACAAATTCAACAACCTCAACATTGCAAAACACCAACAATTTCAACTGCAACCTCAACTTTGAAAAATACAAAAAAGATTTTAAAAAACCATTGATAACACAACAATTTCAACAACCTCAACTTTGAAAAACACCAACAAATTCAAGAACCTCAACATGGAAAAACACCAACAAATTCAACTGCAAGCTCAACTTTGAAAAATACAAAAATGATCAAAAAAAACGATTGATAACACCACCGAATTCAACAACCTCAACATTGAAAATCACCAACAAATTCAACAACAACCTCAACAATGAAAAACACCAACAAATTCAACCACAACCTCAACATTGAAAATCACCAGCAAATTCAACAACAACCTCAACAATGAAAAACAACAACAAAATGAACAAAAACCTCAACAAGGAAAAACACCGAAAGATTCATCAACAACCTCAACTTTCAAAAACACCAACAAATTCAACAGAAACCACAGCAATGAAAAACACCTAAAAATTCAACAACAACATCAACATTGAAAGTCACCAACAAATTCAACAAAAACCTCAACAATGAAAAGCACCAAATAATGCATCAACAAACTCAACATTCTAAAACAACAAAAAATTCAACATAAACCTCCACAATGAAAAACACGAAAAAACTCATCAACAACTTCAACATGCAAAAACACCAACAAATTCAACAAACACCTCAACTATCAAAAACACCAACAAATTCATCAACAACCTCAACATTCAAAAACACCAACAAATGTTACAGAAATCACAACAATGCGAAACACCAAAAAATTCAAAAACAACCTCAACATTCCAAATCACCAACAAATTCAACAAAAACCTCAACAATGAAAAACAGCAAAAAATTCATGAACAACCTCAACATTGAAAAAACCAACAAATTCAACAAAAACCTCAACAATGAAAAACACCAAAAAATTCAACAACAACCTCAACTTTGAAAAACACCAACAACTACAACAACCTCAAACATTGAAAAAGACCAACAAATTCAAATGCAACCTCAACTTTGAAAAATACGAAAAAGATTTTAAAAAACCATTGATAACACCAATAATTTCAACAACCTCAACTTTGAAAAACACCAACAAATTCAAGAACCTCAACATGGAAAAACACCAACAAATTCAACCATAACCTCAATATTGAAAATCACCAACAAATTCAACAAAAACCTCAACAATGAAAAACACCAAAAAATTCAACAACAACCTCAACAATGAGAAGCAGCAACAAATTCAACAACAAACTCAACATTGAAAATCACCAACAAATTCAACAACAACCTCAACGTTGAAAAACACCAACAAATTCAAAAACCTCAACATGGAAAAACACCAACACATTCAACCACAACATCAAAATTGAAAATCACCAACAAAGTCAACAACAACCTCAACATTCAAAAACACCAACAAATTCAACAAAAACCGCAACAATGAAAAACACTTACAAATTCAACAACAAAGTCAGCTTTGAAAAACACAAACAAATTCAACAACCTCAACATTGAAAAACACCAACAAATTCAACAACAACCTCAACTTTCAAAATTACAAAAAGGTTCAACAAAATAAAAATTGATAACAACAACAAATTCAACAACAACCTCAATATTGAAAATCACCTACAAATTTAACAACAACCTCAACAATGAAAAACATCAAACAATTCAACAACAACCTCAACATTCAAAAACACCAAAAAATTCAACAACAACCTCAACAATGAAAAACACCAAAAAATTCAACAACAACCTCAACATTGAAAATCAGCAACAAATTCAACAAAAACCTCAACAATGAAAAACACCAAAAAATTCAACAACAACCTCAACTTTGAAAAACACCAACAAATTCAACAACCTCAACATTGCAAAACACCAACAATTTCAACTGCAACCTCAACTTTGAAAAATACAAAAAAGATTTAAAAAAAACCATAGATAACACCAATAATTTCAACAACCTCAACATTGAAAAACACCAACAAATTCAAGAACCTCAACATGGAAAAACACCATCAAATTCAACTGCAAGCTCAACTTTGATAAATACAAAAATGATCAAAAAAAACCATTGATAACACCAATGAATTCAACAACCTCAACATTGAAAAACACCAACAAATTCAACCACAACCTCAACAATGAAATACACCAACAAATTGAACAAAAACCTCAACAAGGAAAAACACCGAAAGATTCATCAACAACCTCAACATTCAAAAACACCAACAAATTCAACAGAAACCACAACAATGAAAAACACCTAAAAATT